>NC_056747.1:1189745763-1189973263 GCF_019279795.1 Protopterus annectens | reverse complement strand
TGCAATAAAACCATCTAGTGCTATGTTATTGTGTCCCAAACAAGCTAGTAATGTGTATTATAGTTTTAGAAGAAATGGAGGTTCAAGCCCTGTTAGATTCTGGAAGCAGGGCTTTCCTTGTCAAGAGATCCCTGGTTTCTCAGTGTGAGATTAATAATAGCCAAAACATGGAGATAATATGCATTCACAGAGAAAGAAAAGAGCAACCCCTTGCACATGTAAAAATTCAAGACAGTTATACAAAAATAGTTACCTACATCCTGTGGTTATAATCCCTGATTTGACTTATGCTGCATTGATAAGAAAAGATTTTCCCCATTTTAAGACACTATGGAAAAATCTGGGAGGAGTTAAAATTCTTAGACACAGTATGGCAGGCTGATACAGTTAAGAAAGAGGAAGAGCAGCAGCTTGACACAGCCAATCAACAGAAATTGGGGATAGAGCAAAAAGTAACTCATACAGAGATCTGGAATCAAAACCGGGAGAAGTGATTTGGCATGGAGGCTACAAAAAAAAAGCCAGAAAGTGGCTGTAAAAAGGATGCTGCCTATTATCAAAAGTATGTTCTAATGACAGTGCAGGAGAAATCTGTCTCTAAAATATGCCACTACAGGAACTGAAAGTGAACTAATAGGAACCTCTGAAGTAAAATTCAGTCCAAGACAGAAGTCAGCACAAAGAAATACAACAAGGATTAGCACAGAAACTGAGACAAAAACAGAAGTACGATACCTCAGAAAACCATAAGAATGCGGGGAAGAGAGCAAGGCAGTGACTCTCATACAGAGATACAGAATCAAAACCAGACGTGAGCTGGCATGGGAGTAACAAAAGCTGACTAGTATTTGGCTGTGGTTAGACAGTAAAAAGGAGGTTGTAAAGGTACCCCATGATGGAAAATTTAGACTTTTGAGCCAATTTCTTCTAATGTTAAGCAGAAAATGCAAATGAAGGCAAACTCCACAGCAAGTATCTGTAAATCAGGAAATATGTAAAACTGACAATACATGTTGTTCTGAGACGTTCTTTGCAGTGGAAGGGCAACACAGAGAATGTGAGAGGGTGGTATCCATTCACACTAAGATACAGGGAAAGCAACCTTAAAGAAAACACAACACTCAATAGTCCTGCACTGCTAGCAGAGACAGTAGAGCAGAAGGTGCTTCTTTATTTAGAACTTCCCTGCAGGGTAATATGTAGAAGAGGATGCAATGCCTGCATTTTCAGGGGCTAGAAGGTACATCTTCCGCCATGAGGCAATATACTGAAGAAAGTATTCCTGAGTTAGTGGATTTACAGGTAAGTCATATACACTTTAAAAAAGTACAGTGAGTAGATAATATTTTAAGTAGGGCAAGAAAGAACATAACCAAGGCTGTAGAACAAGATAGCAAACAAGATGTTCCCAGTACTTATTTCTTCTACTTTGGGTTTAAAGATGACCTCTTATATAGAATAAACAAAGGAACAGAAGAAATTCTACATGAATTACAAGTGTCAACATCTTATAGGAAACTAGTAATGAAGTTAGCTTATAGTCATGTGTTGAGAGGTCACCTGGGGCTAGACAAAACTAAGGCAAGAGTACTAGCCTTATTTTTACTGATCAGGCATAATGAAAGCAATGGAAACTTATATTCCCATTGTCTAAAATGCCAGAAATCTACACCCCCTTCTGAATATAAAAGTCCCTTTATCTGAGTGCTATCATAGCTGTACCATTTGACCAGACAGTGCATTGTGGAGCCACTAGTAAAATGTAACAATGGGCGTCAGCTCATACCAGTCATAACAGCAGTGCAAAAGTGGGCACTGAAGCACTCATGCATATCGCAAGCAAAGACCTGGACAGAGCTCACTGCATGTTGCAGCAATGAACAGTGCAGTAATTGACACTGAAGGACTAATGTATTGTTTGTATAAAGAACAGCATAATACATAGTGCATGCTAATACAATAGGCATTGCAGAAGTGAGCACTGAAACACTCATGTATGATGCATGTAAAGACCAGCATAATGCACACTGCCAACTGCAGTACTATATAGTACAAAAGCGGGCAACAAAACAGGTGCATATAAGTCAAGCACAGTGCATACTGCATGCTGCAGGCAAAATATATGAAGACATAGGGTGCATAGAGAAAAACATCTCACCAGCTCTATATGATGTCCAACTGCCTGGAAAATAAGATGTTGTTACTTATAAGATATTCTCATTTGGAAAGGGAAAATTACATCCATGAGGTCATGTGGTGTTCATGGGTGTGCTATGCCCAGTGGGAAGAGGGTAATAAAAGGCTAACCTGGGGGCTGAGGGCATGACCCATCTGGAAAGGGAAGATTCCATCCATAAGGTCACATGGTGTACATGGGGTGCTATGCAGAGTGGGAAAAGGGTTATGAAGGTTAAATCTGGGGGCTGAGGGGATGAGTATTCAGAAATTAAAGGGCCAAAAATCCAACGGGTCCCTATCACGTTACTGAATTTACACATGATCGAAACTTATAAGAACAAGACCATAACAATGAACATTTAGAAGGAGGAACATTCACAAAATCAAACTGCATATCACTGAAACACTAGCTGCAGTTTGTTTTTTGAAAAATGGAGATTATGGAATAGTGGGGACCAGGAAATTCACTCTTTTCCACACTGTAGTGTAATATTGGTGTTGGTATATATAATTTGTAGGGGGTGAGGGTGGTGCAGGGGGGGTTTGCCTCCCTGCAAAAACTTAAAAATAGGTTGTATTCAAGGTAAATTGAAGAGTACATTTATTATTTCAATTAATGAATTGTCAGGTGAAAAGTACTTCATGTATAATGTACTATTTGTAGAAATGATAGGTTAGTTTAAAGGAACAGATGCGTATTTTTCACCTGATAATTCTTAATCTGAAATAATAAATGTACTCTTCTATTTACCTTGAGTACAACCTATTTTTAAGTTTTTGCAGGAGGGCAAGCCCCCCCTTCACTCCCCTGCAGCCCGTCACACCCTCTGCAAATCATACACCAACTCTGAGATCACACTACAGTGGGGGAAAAGTGTGAATTTCCTGACCTACACTGTACCACTATCTTCATTCAAACACTTCCTGTTTCAAAAAACAAAGTCCAGCTAGTGTTTCACAGATATGCAGTTCGATTTTGTGAACGTTCGTCCTTCTAAACGTTCACTGTTATCATCTCATTATTTTCAGTTTCGATCATGTGTAAATTCAGTAAAGTGATAGGGACCCAAATCCAACATACACCAATATGCTGTCTATAATAAAGATATGTGCTATACCATGCTGTAAATTCAACAGTCCTATGATGCAAAGAAATAAAAGGCAATGCAAAACATGAAATACTTGTGATTCAAAATGTACATAAGTACAGAAGAAAACATTGTTTGAGGATATGTCATTATTGCAAGTGCACTTCAGACTAGAAAAGTATATTAATGAATCTGGGTAATTGTTAAGAAGGTTATTTGCATGTAAGAAAACAGTAAAATGTTTGTAAACACGTATTTGAACAGACTTGCTTATAAATTAAAATGCAGACTTGAAACTATTTCCTTGCCCTTTTGTGCAACAAAGCTAAGGAAATTAACTAATGGCTATTTCTGAGGGTGAATCTTACCAAAGTGTCTTAATTTTGCTGATTGTTATTAGCCTTCAAAGTAAGCTTTTTTGATTTTTTTTCATTCTTAAGTGTGCAAATTTTGGTCTTTTAGGGGTGAGGAAGGATACTGTGAGACTACTTTACATTCTTCTCCCTCTGTAGCTTGCAAGTGTTATTGTTGTTGTTGGTGTTTTTCTTTCGGCTTTTCACGGTTAGGGTTCACCACAACGGAACTCCGGCCCGCTAATGATTAGCAGTCGATTTTTACGATGCTGAGGTGCCAGCCCAATGCCCAACCTTCAAAGAAGGCACGCCCATTCATGCATGTCTTTTGAATGCCACTTGATCACGGGGAGGACATGCAGACTCCACATAGAAGGGGCTCCAGCTGAGAATCGAACGGGAAAACCTCTTGCTGTGAGGCTGTGAGGCGACAACACTTCCGCTGCACCACGCTGCTACTGTTGTTGTATCGACAAAAAAAAGTTTTCAACATTCTCTACTTTTCTTTGGTCTTCGGACTACTGTGCTCTAAGAACTGATAGATTATGATTTTTATTATGTAATGAATTGTTAATTGATATGGCAGTTGTATAAAAGGACTGTGTGTTTTTAGGAATGTCTTTAGCTTGCAGGCTTGCAGCCGGAGAGAGAGGAGAGACAGAGTTTTATTAAAGATTTATTTTTATTTAAAGGAAAAGTAGAGCTGTTTTCACTGGTCTTTGTGTGGTTTCAGAAGAATTTGCTTTTGATGATATTATTTTATCATGACTATGAAAGGAAATTTGCTCCTTTCCTCAAATTTTTTGAGAAATTAATATGGAACACCAAGAGGTTCAAAGTATCCCCACAGTAGATGCGGCTCATCGCTGCTCACACCCAACTTCAATTGATTGGGTAGAGAGATATGTGTGAGGCAAAATTGGACAGAGAAAATTATTGAAGAGATAGGAAGGAAAAGAAGAAAACTTTACAAAGTGAAAGAGAAATTGAAAAAAATTAAAAATGATACTAATATAAGTTTTTTTTTTATTCTGAGAAAAACTCATCAAGTTGTGAGACAGCTCCAAAGAGATGAATTGCTGAAATTATGAACAAAGCAAAGCTGGGACAGTCAACAACCAACCAAGGAAAAGGTTTCAATCTTGACAGTTTCAACAGGACACACAGGGAATTCGGGTTTTTTCAAAAGGAGAACGTTTTATGTCGGGGAGAGTGGAGAAGAGGATGAGAGGAGTTCAGAAGCACACAGAAGATGAAGAAGCACCTTTCGAGATAGAAAGAAGAAGAAGAACACAGAACTCTTAGGTGGTGTCAAACCGCAGAATAGGATGGCAGGCATAAACACCAACCAATAGCCCAAGGGATGGGACGTATTATTCAAGGCAGGGGGACAGGACATTGCAAAAATAAAGTAAACCCAGGGATACAAAATATGGATTACTTATAAATAAATGAATATAGAATTGTACTGTTCTCTAATGATAGAAATTACACAAATAAGAAATGAATGTAGGAGAGTGGGGACTGAAATTCATACATGACAGTGTTACCTTTCTATATGAAGTTAGGAAAGAGTATTCTAGTTAATTAAAAAAAAAAAATGTAGAAAAGAAAAGTAAGTTTAGGAAAATGGAAAGATAGAAATCACTTTTAGTCAAAATGTAGATCAAATTTAGAAACAGTGCTTACTTCACATAACAACCTAGTCTGAGCAAAAATAAACATTTTGACATTGAGTTAGTAAGATTAAATAAAAAGCAAATAATTAATGCCTTTTGATTTTAAAAAAATAAATACAGTATATTTATTAATGCAATGTTTTAACAGTTTTTGTGAGAGAATAAAGTAAAAATAAGAAAAATAGCATAGAGCAGAGGAAGAACAGAAAATAAAGAAGAATCAGGATATGAGTCAGAACAGAAATAAATCATTTAAAACCATCAGACAAGGGGCACAAGGAAGTTTTGAACATACAGGACTATTATAACATTATTTTTGAAAGATTGAGAAGAGAATCTTAAAAGATGAAAACAGGAAGGAAAATATTCTCAAGGAGGAAAGGAATATGTTACTAATGAAAGGGAAAGGAGGAAAGTTTTTATATTTATACAATAAAGTATAAAAACAAAATTACTATATATAAAAATAACTTGTAAAATTTTTTTTGTACAAAAAACTGCATAAAAACTTTTTCCATAGTATATATATATATAGTATATATATATAGTATATATAGTAGTATCAAAAGGGTTCCTTTACACATAAGGTGGCTGATCTTTTGCATGAAATATTAATAGGAGGGTAACCAAGTTAACATCATATATTAAGGATCATATGATTACTCGATAAAATAAAACAGACAGTAAAGAGGATGTTTAAAAATAGGAAAATAGGGGATGTTAAGCAGAACATTTCATTTATTTTCATGGGATAACATATAATAGATAAATAATATGAAAAGGAACATTTTGGAACAAGTATACAACAAGATGAAAAAAATGAATTAGAAAAAAAGAAAGAAGAAAGGAAGCAATTTTAATGATAAATGATGAAACTTTTAGGAATTAAGGAATGAAAAAAGGAAGTGCAGAATTTCATGGGTTAATTGTTAGCTAATTATAAGGAACTTTTTTTATTTATTTTATTATGTAATGAATTGTTAATTGTATAAAAAGGACTGTGTGGAGTGTGTGCACTTTTTTCACTCTTTAGGCTTAAAGGCTTGCAGCCAGAGGAGAGGAGAGACAACTAAAAGGTTTTTATTAAATTCTTATTTTGGAAAGTAGAGCTGTTTTCACTGGTCTTTTGTGTGGTTTCAGAAGACTACTGTGCTCTACAGTTTGCATCTTGAACTCCAGAAGTTGTCACTTTGTTTCTGTTTTGTTAATGTGCTGTGGGCAGTGTCAAGGTGCAGTGACTGGCATAATCCTGCATGCTACTGTTTGTGTTTTTGCTTCTGTTTAAGAGTTCTTCAAATTTCGCAGCATAAATACTTTTCATCCAGTTTAATAAGGTGAATTGTGGCCGAGAATCATCACCAGACAATCAAGGGCTTCATCGAGTAAATCAGTAAAAGGATGGCAACAAGGTCTGTGGTACCTATAAAGGACTTTGGTCATCTGTGAGTAGCTAGGAGATCAAGGAGTAAACATCTGCAGGACTGTTACCGTTGTCTTCCAGGAGGTGTGTCATAGGATATCAATTTGCCCCGTAGGGTACACTAAATGTAATACATATGTCGGTGCTATCCCAGGGTGACACCAGTGGACTATGAAATGTAAACTGGAAAATGTGCACTCAAATATAGAAACATACACATTTTCCATGTTAATACTGCACATAGGGAAATAGACGTGGGAGCTTCAGATAAGACAATCATCTGGGCCTTTGTGCAGCTTGGCTTTCTGTTGCATTCAGCTACAGCTGGTTCTCTCCAGGGTATCTACCAAGAGAAAAATATAGCAAGTGTATTGGATATTTAATATTACTTCTCAGGAAGCAGCTTGGGATTCATGCTACTCTTTTGGTTCTGGAGAGAGAAGGAGCAAAGGCTCACTAATTCCTAGCTGCATGCAGCTATATTGAGACCAGCACTACCTCCACTACCAGACAGGTAGCACCTCCAGTAATAAACTCCAAACATCATAGGCACTAATCCCCTTTCAGCCCACAGTAGTAAGTGCCATGAACCATGGATCTGCACCTTCTATCTCTGTAACCAGCTTGGCTAAAAAGGGGATCCTGAGACAATGTAGCAAATGACTCATGTTTACTAACAACTATGTACTGCTTACACAAACTGACACAGTGTGTGAGAGATGTAGCTATATAATTTGTTGGAGGCAAAGCACTCACATGAAGCCACAACAAATAACATGCAGGTTGTCAGTACCACATAACTCCACATTAAACCAATTACACACAGCTCAGACCAAACACATAGATGTACATATGCTGAGGTTCTTAAAAGTAACCTTCCTAAACCAAAAAGCCTCATAAATGTAACCTTAGAAATGAGTACCCTCAGCACCCATATAAACACACAACACAGGCAGCACCCACTATGAAATGTACATCTAACAGTCACACTGAGTCATGTCAAAAGTCCATAAGGCAAAATTTCATACAGCCCAATATCCTGGTCATAGGTGACTTCATAGTGAGACACACTGACAGACTACTCACCCGGCTATGCAAGGAGAAGATCAGGGTCAGTTGCCTATCAGGTGCCAGGATTCAACACATCACATGCTTTCTAGTCCTAACACCACAAGTACACATGTGACAATAATCCCCTATGGTAGAACCACTGTAGGTGTAAATGACTTGAGGCATGCCTCCCTGGACTATATGAAGAGGGACATAATGGAGTTCTCGGAATATATGTCTGGAGCAAGTATGAATGTAGCCTTGAACAGTATTCTACTATCTCCAAGAATGAAGCCTTAATATGAGGAAAAGATTATTAACTTCAACAATTTGCTTACTTTCTGGTGTCATTCTCAAGGGGGTACAATATATATATATATATATATATATATATATATATATATATATATATATATATATATATATATATATATATATATATATATATATATATATATATATATATATATATATATATATATATATATATATATATATATATATATAATATCAGCCTGGGAAGAAACAGTAGAGAGTCTTAACTGCTTTGCCAGGAATGGCTTGCACCGTTCCTCCCAAGGCTTTGATATATTGGCTAAATCCTTTTCCAATTCTATTGTGCCATTTTTAGGAAACATCAGTCTTCTAAAGCTTCTAACATAACAAATCAGCATCTGGATAACATAAAAGTACTGTTGCATCAATAAATTAGATGAGAGCACTAAAGGTGGTGGTGTCTCCAAAAATTCACCCACAGACTCTTTAGACAAGATAAAGACCTGGATTTCCTCCATGTCCAACTTACTATTAAAAAAACCCTTATTAAATCATAGTTAACTGCAGGACTCCCTCCATGTTACTCTCAGCCCACACCTACTACCTAACCAGCAGGGAGACCCATGCATTAAGCCAAAAAACATTCTCCTAGGACTATACCTCCCTTTACTGGGAGACTTATATATCCTCAAACCCAGAAATGTTTTTTCTTCATCAGTATAAACTCTCTGGACCAGATTGTCCAGAATCCAACAAGGAGTGATAAAATCCTGGACTTGTCCTTACCAATACGGGTCAGGTTTGCTGCCCCACCAATTGTAACTTCCTCCCTGGTCACATTAGACCACAAATTAGTCATATTCACCTTAAGACTGAAGCATCTTAAAGCACCTCACTATTCAGACATTACCCCAGTGCTGATCTACTAAAATTGAGTGATATCAGGCTAAATTCAAAAGCCTCTTCCATCTTGATGACCACACTGCTTGTGCAGAATCATTTACCGCCAAATTCTATGTACTTGTAAATAGCTGCATAGATACATCTGTTCCCCTCAGAAGTGAATATAATGCCAAATTTAAAAATAATCCCCTATGGTAGAACCATTATTTAAACAGGCTTTATAATAAAAAGAAACACTTATTGTACACAAAAATAAATTTAAATCTCATAATGCCAAAAATGCTTTTGCTAAACTTAACAAGGAATGCCGGACCCTGACCAACCAAAGCCAGACATGAGGCAAAAATAGCCACCCAGGTGTAGGATAACCACAAAGTCTTCTTTAACTGTGTTAGAAGTCTCAGAAACAATGCCCAGCACAGCAAAGAGTAAAGGATATCACATACTTGGACCGAAAGGACACAGGCAATCTACTAGAGGACAAAGTTTGTTCAAACTCCCCAACTATATTCTCATATCATGTACCTGAATCTCTAACTCCCTCCCAATATCTCTCAAGAACAAGCCCTCATGGCACTAATCATGGCCAAGAACACTACTTCTATGGGTGTGGGTAACATACAGGGCTACCTACTGGTCAACTTGACACATGACTTGTCAGACCCTCCCCTACAGAGGTTATTCGATATCAGCTTTCATACAGGCTTCATGCTGGATGAATGGAGGACAGCAACAGTCATCCCCTTCCATGGGAAGTCAACAAGAAACTATAGACTCATAAGTCTGACCAGCCTTATCTCTAAAGCTATTGAAAGGATCATAATGGGATTAATAAATCCCAACACAGGTAACCTACAATCTCTTGGTCCAAGGCAGTTTAGATGCATCAAGGGCAGATCTTGCCCAGTTAATCTTGCTGACTTCTTTGAGATGGTTACTGAAGCAATGGATAAGGGCAAATCAGCACACAACACATATCTACATCTCACAAAGGTATTCAACACCATCCCACACTCCATTCCCAGCTGAATGTTAATCCTTTGTAACTCACTGGATAGCAAACTGGCTCACAAGCAGAGCACAAGAAGTTATCACTTAAAATCAAAGGGTAAAATCACAAAAACTATCCAGACCATCTCAAAGCTTTGTCTTTCTTAGTATCATACTGGTAACTAGAAGGTGACCTCTGCCTCGCGTACAGAGCCTCAACAGACCTTATCCTTTCAGACCTATTAACACATTCACAAGTCCAATGGTGAAGTCAACATCTATTCAAGAAATCTCAATCTCTTTTGCAACATAAGTAGAACAGGTTGCAAGCATAGGTATGTATCACAGAGAATAGGATTTCTGTGGAACCATCTTCCACTCCACATAAAGCAAAGTATTTCTCTTATTGTATTTTAATGTAATTTGAATGAATAGGTGGGAAACCACAAATTCACTCTCAGTTTAGCACCCATGTCCCTCAAGAGGTTCTTTTCAGTTTTCACCTGGGGCCTTCTGTGCAGAGTCTGCATGTCCACCCTGTGTTCATGTGTGTTTTCTCTGGGCACTCTAGCTTCCTCCTACACTCCAAAAACATGCAGTTAGATGGGTTGAGGAGTCTAAATTGTCCACAGCCATGAGTGTGTGTTTGTGTGATATGGAAGAAAGACCTGGAAACCTGCTTCCATTTCCCCCTCTGCCTTGTAAATTCCATGGATAGAGGTGGCAGTCTGTCAGTCTGTCTGTGGGAGCAATCTAGGTCAATCATGAGAGAAGAAGAGAGAGAGCGAGAGAGACAGAGAAGTTTTGGTTCCCTTATCTTGGAAGCACATCATCTTCTGCCTTTCAGGATTATGTGTACTGTAGGATACTTTTTTCTGACTGTCAATTCTTAGGACAAAGTTTAGGTGAGTTTTTTAAAATTAGTTTTAGTATTTAAGTAGTATTATTAACAGGTTCTTTTTGTTTCATTCTTCACTTGTTTTGGATTCATTGCAAGGCACAGGGAGTTTTACTGAGTTAGACCTCAGGGCTTTTGCAAAACAGTGTGCTCTTACTCTTACATTTTTTCACATATTTGTTTTATTTTATGCTCCGTTTACTTTCTTATAATGTACCTTTAAAGGAGCAAAAATAATTCATGTTTCTTATAGCAAGGACTGAACACCTAAAACAAATTAATTTTGAAGTCATACTGTTAACTTATAAATTGTATAAAAGTGTTATTTCTTTCTAGACTTTTCTGGTTATATTGTAAATTACCTGTTTCACCATAAGAATGCATATGCAGCCCTTCTTTAAAGCGATACTAATTATGATGCTTGCCTGTTTAAATTCTGAATTGCAATATAACTGTTGATGAAAATTCGTGACTAAAAAGATATTTTCAGAAAAGATATTGACTTAGCTGCCATAGTGCTTAATGTGAAGTGTTTATTACTCTAAGACAGCTTTCTGGTAATCCCATTAAAAGTACATACATTTTTCAGTTCCCAAAAAAGTGGTGGTATTCTAAAGAACAGCGAGAACCCAAGCAACTAAAAACCATCTACGGAGACTCTGTAAGGATTATTCTCAGTTTGCATTATTATTATTATTATTATTATTATTATTATTATGCATCTTTTGTACGAATCTTCCAATCATATCTTAAACTTCAATTAAATAAACTGGTGGGCATATGTTCAGAATAAGGCTGAGCCTTACTTCATTTACATCTTAAAGATCTTAAAGCTTAATTCACTGAGATAGAAATGTTTTTATAGAACTTTTGTTTTGTTTTTTTAACAAATTACTAATGTATTCATGCAGAAAATATTTATGAAATTCAAAAAATTTGTCCATAATGGCCCATTGATTTACCATTTTGAGACTCAGGAATAATCTCTCTGTCTGGAATTGGTGTTTTAGCATACATTTATAAACTGTCAAGAGTGTATAATCTGAGGAAAACTTTATCTTTTACATTTCTTAATATCCTTAATTATGCCTGATGTCACAGACTGCAGAGGCTGTAAAGAACCTTGAAAAAAAAACTGAAATATTAAATTATTTTCTGGTTCTAAGTATTAAGCTGCCTTTGTTTTTCTGGTTCTAAGTATTAAGCTGCCTTTGTTTTTCTGGTTCTAAGTATTAAGCTGCCTTTGTTTTTCTGGTTCTAAGTATTAAGCTGCCTTTGTTTTTCTGGTTCTAAGTATTAAGCTGCCTTTGTCATCATATCGTCATACAGACTATGCTTCCCCATTTCCATTATCTTTACTTTAAACAAAGCCAACTATTCCGTTTTGCATAACTGTGCTGCTCTAAGGCTTCCAGTGGATGTGGTATGTACGAGATTCCAAATGTAGGCTTCCTGGCTTCCTAATTACTAGCTAGACCAAGCCATTTTACAAGTTTCAAAAGAATCAAAGTATACACTACTCCCAACACTGGGGCAAGCACAAACTATCTGTGTAGTTCACATGCAGGCTGTTATTAAACACATGATGGACATGACAGTAACAACATGGGTCACTGTGTATGGCAACACTTGTCAGGAAATTTTGTTTTTTAAGTTATACACAGTAATGAGTGGCTGAAGATACCACTATATATATATATATATCACAAACATTTACTTACAAGTGGGCATTAGCTGTATGTAACCTTTCTGGCATGAAAAGGTAGGCAAACTGTTCAGACTAGTATAGAAGCTGGGAAATTGTCTGTGCTGTAGAAATTGTAACTACATGTATCATTATTCCTGTACCCTTTTTTATATACAAACTGGAACAGCATGAAGGACCTCTCCATTCCACCCAAAAGTGAAGGGTTCGACCCCAGGTGCATAATGAATTGCATACCAGTCCATTTCAGTGCCTGCGGACACTGGTTTTAAGGAATGCGATGTACTATAAGGTATTTTACCACATAAGTCATTTCCTATGTTCACCCCTCCACCATTTTGTTGATCTTCTCTTCCCATGCATCTGCAACTCTTTGTTGCAAATGTGCCTGTGCATCTAGTAAGACATTTAGAAATGGACTGGTGAGACATGGAGGTATTCAGATACAATTAGCACACTGTGTTTTGGGATATAACATGGTGAGTGGCAATACATGGTAGAGCAATTCAAAGACACAAGTAGCATGGCACAGCTACTGGAGAAGTAGTTTGGTAGGCATGGAATGCCAGTGACTGCATAATAACATGCAAATAACTGTTGATATGCTAATGGGGGTTGCTGCATATGTATATGACAAAATCAAGCATGGTGGAGTAATTCAGAAATATGCAAAGTTAGCTCAGACAGCTATGGTGATCATCTCTTCTGAATGCCAAGATGTTTCCAATGTACAAGGGCTTCACTCATGTTATGATGCTAGCAGTAACATCAGCATTAGCAGAGTAACATGTGATGGTGTACATCATTTCCTTTTGTACTTCACAGGAGGGCTACCACTGGCTGGACATATCATCACGTACATGACCAGGGCACTGTTGACTGCTACCATGTGGACATATATACGATACACAAGTTAACAGACATGTGATGGTCACACATGGAAACAACGGGGATTTATGGAATGCCTATCCCAATGGACATGAATGTTTAAGTAACATTAATCATCTTTGGAATGGGTATCTTTCAGTGACCGATAGAGTACATGTTAAGAATTTTGCAGGTATTGCCTTCATGAATCTTACACCAACTCATTGATGTGATACTGCAGTATGTGGAACAGCATATAAGGTTTCCATGGACAGCAAAGGAGCCAACCACTACCATTTGGACATTCTGTGTCACAGCCCATTTCTTTAAGGTCTTATGGCCACTAACTGTAGCCACATTGCCATGAAAGCCCCACTTGCTCCATATGGTGCCTTCTTTATTAATTAGAAGGGTTCCTACTCAAATTAATTGGTAGGGTTCCTACTCAAATAACTGCCAGGTGGTATGAAATACACAGACTATTATATACAATGTGTCTGAATCATCCAGCTTGTTCCAATGAATTGCATGTCTGCCAAAAGTGTGACCTCTATCAGCATTTCATGAGGGTGACTTTCCACAGGACCATCTAGTTTGAAGATACACACATTACCAGACACAGAGCCTGTAATAAGGTATTCCCATGGATGCAGGCAGCAGGCTGCTTATAATGGTTCCTGTTGTTGTGTGTTGCAAATTGGTAAATATATTCCTTAGAGCTACAGCTGATGACATTCGTCAATAGCTCACAGACCAAGGCACAGACTGGTATACAATGCCATGGTGTCACAGGCATGGGACATTGTTGATAAGCATTTGGACTCATGAAGGCTCACTTCTCTTGCTTGGATACATCTGGTGGCATACTGCAATTTGCACCTCAGACCTGCAGTAAGGTATTCATCTCCTGTGCCATGTTATACAATATGGTGGTATTAAAGCAGAAACAATGTGGGGACTTTTCAGAATGCCTGGCAGATATTTGACAGAAGCAAGGATAAGATGGACAGCAGTCATGGAAGAAACTGGTTGCAGTGGTTTTCTATGTTAGGCAGAGGCGGGCACAATATGTAGCTGCACTGGCAAAGACACAGCATCTAATTCATAACTATATGCCTTTAAAAGGGCAAAGAGAATAAAACTGATGCATGCATTAGCATATCCAGGCTATGCATTGCAATCTCTTGACTGGACACATTGTGCATCAGACATTACCTTACCTGCACAGGTCAGAGAGGTGGTCAAGACATAGTCATCATCACCATCATCATTTGCACAGGTGGGTGAGATACAGTCAAAGAGAAAAGCAATGGTACCATAGATGTAAGGATTATGGGGGGAGGATGTGGTAACCATGCATATGGACAGGTGGTTGGGTGAGTCAGGCATCATTTATTCCAATGTTGGGGTGGAGCTTCCATGTTATGAACATTAGTAATGATTACTTATTAGCTCTGTAATATCAGGGCTGGAAGTATCCTATCCAAGGGGTGGTGCAGTATTTCAGGCACATGTACAACTGTTTTCTTCCTTGCTGCTGACTCCTTAACTGTGTTCCCTCAGCTTGCTCTCTATCAGCCAAGTTTGCCTTTTTCCTCTCCATACTGACAGTGTACTGTTAAAAGTTCCGCATTCTGCATTAAACAGTTGCAATGAAACTCGCTCACCACACAGATCTGTTCTCTTACCTTGCAGTGTCTCCTTATCTGCAAACTATCAGCCAAGTTTGTCTTTTTCCTCTCCATACTGACAGCATACTTTTAAAAGTCCTGCATGCTGCATTAAACGGTGCAACGAAACTCGCTCATCACACAACTCTGTTCTCTTACCTTGCAGTATCTCCTTATCTGCAAAGTATGTTGGCTTAGTTTTTACATTTTACAATATACTTTTTAAGGCATTATCTACTGTACTCTCTAGCAAGTTGGTATGCTGTAAATTAGCTTGGCAGCAAGGAACCCCCCCCCCATTTCTTAATAGACTGACTGTTAGTTTCAACAAACGTATGTCTATTACATGCTGGACTCATTAGCCTGTGTTAAGATATTTCTTACCCAGCCTGTTTTAAGTTATTCCTTACCTGATAGTACTACACAACAAAACTTATTTTTCTTACTATGAACAGTACATAGCCTTATTCTTTTAGAGTTTTTAGTGATTGTTTCTGGACTGTGCTTGACTCTGGGCTTGGCTCAACCTATTCCGTTCACCTTCGCTTCACTCGGGCTCACATCACTCCCCTACCACCCCCATTCCCACCCACCCTCCGTATCATTTTCTTTACAGCCAACTACTTTGCACCTCCCACAACATACACCCACCCCCTCCTGTCTTTCACTCCATAACAGACTATACCTCAATCCTCTTGCTGCTACAACAAAATATTCTAGCTTCATCCCCCCACTGGTACTAGCTGGTATACACTATTATCCCACTATCTAATAGACAAAAAAACTGTGCTCCCGTGCATTTTATTAACTAAAAACACCCTACAATATGTACTCCTCCAAGAGTAAAATCTATGCATTTCTAACTGCATCCATCCTATTACTGCCTCTCCTACTTCTCCTCCTTATACTCACATCTCCTAACATCCACTTACACCCCAAACATATCTCTCCTACAAACCCAAATTGCTGTAGCCATATAAATAATCACCAAACATTCACCAGTTTTCCATCTATCTTGTCATTAAATACTCCCTTACCAAAATACACTTACCTAACACCCAACTCACCCCTATCAAACACAAAACCAAATACTACACCTCCACTGCTAATATGCTCAAACTCATTTACCTCCACAAAAAACATTCCCTTAGCTGGAGACATCCATCCCAACCCTGGTCCAGCACACTCTATGGCTAGCCCTCCTAACCCCAAAGTCAATAATCTCCCAAACAAACATCTTTCCTTCTATTCAATAAACACTAGGAGTATTCTGAACAAAGTAAGTGAACTATATGCTTGGATCTCCCACCATACTCCTGATATCCTGTTCTGACTGAAACCTGGTTGAAATCCTAACACCAATACATAGAGATCTTGCCCTCTGGCTATAGCATACACTGTCTAGATTGACTAAAAGGAAAAGGAAAAAGCATGCTATCCCACCACTCTAACCACCTTACCATTTCTAACTCTAAACCTAAATATTAATAGCCATTCCACTATCACCATTGTAGCAATTTACATTCCACCAGGTGATAATATCCTCCTACTGGAAAATATGCTTGCTCATATCTCCCAACACATCTGAAATTAAACTATCATTCTTGGGGATGTCAACATTAACTGGCTATCTCTCTCCTCTAAAAACTCCTCACAACACCTTAATCTCTACGGCTTTATTCAACTCATCTCTGATCCCACTTATTTCAATAACTCTCATACAGCCTCATCTCTCCTTGACTGGATTCTTGTCTCTCTCCCTTCCAAATACCATAACCCTGAAATGCTACCAAAGTCCCTAAGTGATCACTGTCCAGTAAAAATACGAAGATACACACCCCATCAAGCTAAAATTCAAAGGTTTATCAAACACCGACAACTAACATACTTTAATTCTGAAACTCTCAAATCTTTACTATCAAAACTGAACTGGAATCCCTTAAAACTACTCCCCTTGGATGAAGGTGTCCACTTTTTTAACTCCATTTTCCTTAGTATTTTAAATTCTCTGGCACCCCATAGAACAGTTCACATAAAGTCTTACATATCCCCATGGCTGACCGTAAACACACGTGAACTACTAAAAAAAAAAAAGACAGAGCATGGAAAGTTTGGACTAAAACTAAACATCAACCAGACCTCCAGAAATATAAAGAACTTAGAAATCTTGCCAAAAGTCACATAAATAAAGATAAGATAAACTTCTATAATAATCCATCTTCTACCTTTAAATCCAACCCTAAAAATTTCTGGCATTCTGTAAATCAATTACTATACCCTGGTACACAAGTCTCCCCAAACCTTCATCCTGACAAAACACACGAGGAAACTGCCTCCATATTTAACAACTACTTTATAGACTCAATATCGAAATTACTAAATCCAGACACAAACCATCCCACCAACAATAATAGACCTAATAGCTCAAACTCTTCCATTAGTAGTAACCCTACCACTACCTTCTCCCTTAAACCTGTCTACACTCACTATATTAAAACTCTACTATCTAAATTATAACCTTGCTCCACATCCATAGACAACATTCCCTCTGCATTCCTTCAGGCTGCTGCTGATATTCTTGCTTTCCCAGTTTCTATTCTAATAAACCGCTCTATTATGGAATCCAAAGTCCCTTCCATTTGGAAGCAATTTTACACCCTTCCAATACACAAAAGAAGAATCTCCACAGATATAACTCATTTTAGACCCATAACCATACTTTCACCACTCTCCAAAATTCTGGAAAAATGTATACACAATCAAGACTTACACTACCTTCTGCAAGAAAATCTACTCACACCTACCCAACATGGCTTTCATCCCATGCACAGAACTACTACAGCTCTCCTGTCTTTCCTAAACTTTGTATAACTAGCTAGAGACAATAATAAACTACACTTCTCTCCATCCACCATATCTTGGTTTAACAACTATCTCTCTGATAGACTCAAATCAGTCAAATGGCTCTCAGCTTTCTCCCCTCTTCTTCTTGTTAAAATGGGTATTCTACAAGGCTCCATCCTTGGGCCACTTCTTTTTAACATCTTTACCAACTTTCTCTACTCTTTCTGTCCCGGATCCTCACTGATACAATACACAGATGATTTTACACTTATCACTATTGCTGAATCACCAACTCAACTATAATCAGACACACAGTCCTCTTTTAACTCTGTAGAAAACTGACTATCTGAAAACCAACTTATCTTTAATCCAAAGAAAACTGTAAAAGTAGAAAACTGGCTATCTGAAAATCAACTTATCTTTAATGCAAAGAAAACCAAATTACTGCTCTTTCTCCCTAAAAACCTTAACCACATAAAGTCTTCCTTCTCCATACTATCACAAAATAATACTCAAATACAGGTGGACACCAGTACAAAACTCTTAGGTGTTACTTTTGATGATAGACTAACCTTTGATTTACATGTCACTAATTGTATCAAACAGATCTCAAGCTAGGTTTCCTCTATAGAAACAAAAATATCTCATGAAAACAGCAAAACTAACCCTTTCAAATACCTACCTCTTACCCACTTTACTTTATAGCTCCCAAATTCTCACCAGCCTCAACACTGGACTACTAAACAAGTTAGAAACAACTTATAACAGGATTGCCAGATTTGCTGCCCAAAATTCTTACAAGTATAGAGCACCCGCAGGTGTAGCTGAAGAGATATGGGTTCCTTTCTACCTGACTCTGATGACACCCCTATAGGCCCAACACACCAAGGGGGCAAGAGAGACAGATTTTATTATGGGTGACACATCTAGTTTAAAAAGGCAATAGCATAACCATAAACAAATTATGTCAACAGTGCACCAGTTAGCAATAAAGCAAGGTGAGAGATGCATGCAATAAAACATACATTCACCCTCTTCCCCAGAACTCACAGAAGAAAGTCTTGACATTCAAACATGCACAAAGAAGGCAATATCAATGAGCAGTAAAGCTTTATAATGCAGCAATACGAACATTGGAAAATGCAATGTCATTAAGCAATAAAAGAGTCATAATACAACCAACAATACAGATGACAAAATGCAATGTTATTGAGCAGCAAAATTCTTGAAGGCAGCAGTACTAACACGAGCAAAATGCAATGTCATTGAACGAGGATTTATAATGCAACAATACAAATATGAGAAAATGCAATGTCATTGAGCAGTAACTATTCTTTAAGGCAGCAGTACTAACATGGCAAAATGCATTATCATTGAACAATGAATATTTATAGTGTCACAATACAAATATGAGAGAATGCAATGTCATTCAGCAGTACTAACATGGCAAAATGCATTATCATTGAACAATAAAGATTTATAGTGCCACAATACAAATATGAGAGAATGCAATGTCATTCAGCAGTACTAACACCCTCTACCCCCTTGATCAATTCTAAACAGACCAACTATGAAACAGTCTATTATACCCTGTTCACTGGCCAGTGACTATTTACAGTCTTGCTGCCGGCATGATGGGGCCCAATTTGGAGATCATATGCATCCCAGTTATTTGTAATCCGCAAAGCAATTAGGGGAGGAAACCACAATCTTATGTTTTTCTTCTTTCAGCTTTTCCTAGTTAGGGGTCGCCACAGCGAAACTCCAGTCCGCTAATAATTGGCAGTAGATTTTTTATGGGTGCCGAGGTGCCAGCTCGATGCCCAGCCTTCAACGAAGGCAGGCCCATTCTATGCATGTCTTTCAAATGCCACTCGATCTCGGGGAGGATATGCAGACTCCACACAGAGGGCGCTCCAGCCGAGAATTGAATGGGAGAACCTCTTGCTGTGAGGCAACAAGGCTACCACTGCTAAAAATATAAAATGACAGCCAGAGCCTCTCACCACTCCGTTGAGGATATCCTAGTGACCAGGCGCTGTGGTTCCTCTGATGAGAAAAGTAGAAAAATCACCTACCAGAACTCTGGTAATCATCTATGGCTTCTTGGTACTAGGCCCAAGGGAACTCCTTTTCTTGCTGAATCATAGCAGGCGTGGAGCTACTGGTTTCAGACTTCTCTCCTGATTCCACAAAATACCATCATCCAGGACTTCAGCAAGAGACAGACACAATCTGCTACTTCACTTCCCTGTCCCAAAGCACTAGAAAAGAAAATCCAGTCATGATGCAAGGCCCTTTTCCCTTCAGCTACGTGTTTCAGTCTTCCCTCCTTCATCTAGTGTTCCAGTCTCTTCTTTCACTTTCGAAATTGTCTTTTATATTCCTGAAAAGGAGCTCCACCTTGTTGTGTAATGGAAAACTACAGTCTATTACTTCTACAATGAAATGAAGTGGGAGCTACACTCTCCCCCCACTTGAAAATCTTGGGTCCCCCCAAGTCAAAGGTAGATTAGCAGAAAATATTTACAAACACTAAAGCACCATCAACTGAACAATATTTCTGCATTGAAAAGGTACATTCCACCAAGGTAATCAGCCTTATGCTCAGCTTGGGATGGGGTGTCACCTCTGGAGTAGGAGGCATAGGGATTATGAGTGCAGACCCTCCGATGAGCTGTGGTCAAAGGTTCCTGTGTACTATGTCCCAAACTGTCATAGGTAAGTCTCTGTGGGGGCCGAATCAGTCTTGCAGTTTTGGCTCGGAAGAGACAGCTAAGGAATTTTGCTCGGAAGGTTTGTCACTCACATCACATTCATTGTCTAGTTCTTCAGTAGGCATATTGTCTACTTCTAAGATCTCCTACTGTATAACTTCACTTTCATTTTCCATAACGGTATGGCTATCCTCAGTACTATTTTCTGAAGTTTGCATAGCAGGGCCTCCATCAGTATCAGATTCTGCAAGAGGCACAGAAACATTACTTAGTCTGTTGTTAGGTCTGGGCTGCTCAAAATGACAAGGAATGAATTCCGGTGCATTTACATTGAGATTACAGCCCACGGGGTCTTGAACATCTTCATAAAAAAGCCCACTGAAACCCCAGTCATCATCACTGTCCTCCTCTCCTTCAGCAGGAGGAAGCATAGGCTCTTGAATATTGGAGAGGATAGTTCCTCTCCACCTTAGCCTTCTGGATCGCCTGGAGTTAGGCTTCTGCTGAGCCATTCTGGGTTCCGTATTCATGAGTCTCACTGACTTTGCCAAAGACATTAAGTTGTTTTGGTGCCAGGTTTTAATGGGTCCTTTTTTCCCCTCAGGGCAAACTTGGTAGACAGGGATATTAGGTAGCTGGGAACAAATTATGTAAATCTCAGAACCCAGCGGTCAGCTAGTTTATGCTTTCCTTGTAGTCCCAAATTTCTCAAAAGAACTCTGTCCCCTGGCTGCAAGCCATGCATCTTTACTTTTTTGTTATAGTGAGCCTTGTTTTGCTGATGTCTTTGTCCTGTTGATTTTTCAGCAAGCTCATAAGCCTGTCTGAGGTTCTTCTTGAGTCTCTCCACATAACTGCCATGAGATCACACTGGTGTATCATCAGCTGTGACTCCAAAGGTAACGTCAACAGAAAGGCGAGCTTCTCTTCCAAACATTAGGAAGTAAGGCAAGAATCCTGTAGCATCATTTTTAGTACAGTTGTAAACATGCACCACTGTGGCTACATGTCTATTCCATTGACTCTTCTTCTCAGCAGATAAGTGCCCCCAACATGTCTAGTAAAGTTCTGTTGAAACGCTGAAGCTGAGGATTTCCTTGAGGATTAAAGGGAGTGGTGTGGCTTTTTTGGACTCCCAACAGAGTGAGTAGTTCATGGACAAGCTTGCTCTGAAAATTACATCCTTGATCAGAGTGTATCTTTTTCGGCAGGCCATAGTGTACAAAGAACTTCTCAGCTAGTAGTTTCACCACTGTAATAGCTTTCTGATCGCGAGTGGGAAATACTGGAGTGTAACTGGTATAGTGGTCTGTCACCACCAGCATATTACTGATCCTGCCTTCACCCGGTTCAATGCACAGAAAATCTATACAGACCAGTTCCATGGGTCCACTACTTTCCATTTCACCCAATGAGGCAGCTCTGGTCGGCAGAGGCTTTCTCTGAATGCAACAAAGACATGTACAACAATAATCCTCAACATCTTGCTTCATGCATGGTCAGTAGAACCTGTCTCGTACCAGACCCATAGTTCTGTCATAACCAAGATGACTATGTTCATCATGCAATGACCGGAATACTACTTCTCTATACTTCTGAGGAAGTAGCTATTACCATTTTTCACTGCTGAATGCACTAGGAGATCTCCTATACACTAGTCCATTTTGTATCTGGCGTCTGTCCCATTCTTTGGCCAAAAGTCTTGTCAGGGGATGAATATCTGTGCAATGCATATTAACTTGTTTCTTCTCTAAAGCAGCTACCACCAGCTGAGCTGAACTAAGGGGTCCTCTCTTTGATCTCTCCTGAGGTCACTGTTACTCAAAGCTGGTAGCAATAAAGCCTGCAAAGTGACCGGATTACAGTAAGCTTGGGGTATGCTTGCTGCAGACAGACCCAACTTCTGGGCCCAACATTCAGTTTGTTGATAGCAGTCTTCAATCTGACACATAGCTCTCACCCCTGGCACTGGAATTTCCATCCATTCATCGTTGGGGTGTAAATCTCCTTGAGGTCTTCTGGACAGACTATCAGCATCTCCATTTTCATGTCCTGGATGGTATTACAAACTGAAATTGTAGTTGCATAGAGCTGCCATCCATCTGTGGCCAGTAGCATCTAGCTTTGCAGTGGTCTGGATGTATGTCAGAGGAATGTTGTCAGTCTGCACTTCAAATTCAGCCCCATAGAGATAGTCATGCAGCTTGTTCACTACTCCCCACTTTAAGGCAAGGAATTCCAACTTGTGTGCAGGGTAGTTTCTTTCTGTGGGGTATAAACTCCAACTGATAAAAGCCACAGGTCTCAGCTTCTTGTCATACTCTTGGTAAAGGACTCCTCCTAAGCCATCTCTGCTAGCATCCACATGTAAAGTGTATGACTTTGTTGAGTCAGCATATGCCAGCACAGGGGCATGTGTGAGGCAATACTTAAGCTGTTCAAATGACTCTTTGCACTCAAGGAGTCCAACGACTCTCGAGTTCTTTAGAACCTCTCAGTCCCTTAGGCTTTTTCACAAGGACATCATCTGTTTCATCTGCTTTCTCATCATTTCAGAGGAAATGGTTGAGGAGTCTTGCTATCTTTGAAAATCCTTCCACAAACCTTCTATAGTAACTGCAGAATCCCAGGAAAGATTGCAGCTCTGTGATAGTTTTGGGTCTGGGCCAATATGTCACCGCTTCAACTTTGCTGGGATCTGTGGATATTCCATTTGCAGACACTATATGTCCCACATAGGTCACTAAAGGTTGGAAAAACTTGCATTTGTACAATGACAACTTCAGGCCACCCTTCTCAATCCTGTCCAATACCTTCATCAGTCTTTCTTTGTGCTCCTCCAGGGTACTCCCAAAGACAATGATGTCATCCAGGTAGACTAAGACTTCCAGGAGATGCATGTCTCCAACTGTTCTTTCCATGATTCTCTGGAAAGTTTCCAGTGCATTTGATAAATTTTGAGTAAACGATCAAACTCAAAAAATCCCAAAGGGGTGATGAAAGCAGTCTTCTTTTTATCTTCTGGGTGCATAGGGATTTACTTAAGTCTAGCACATTGAACAACTTACTGCACACCAGGCAATTTAGAGCATCTTCAATCCGGGGACTTGTCTACTGGTCTTAAATGGTTCACTGATTCAGAGTACTATAGTCAACACACATGCGAATTGACCCATTCTTTTTCCTGACAACGACAATGAGAGAGGCATATGGACTTCTTGACTCTCAAATTATCCCTGCGGCTTTTAGTTCTTCCAAATGTTTTCTTAAGTCTTCCAGGTCTCCTGGGGCTACTCTTCTTGAATGTTCCCTGAAGGGCTGGTCCTCTTTTACTCTTATTTGGTGTTCTGCACTTTTTTCACAGCCCACATCTAGTTCACTAGTAGAAAAGCAATTTTTCTTTTTTATTAGTAGCTCTTTAACTCTGGTTAGCCACTCAGGGGGCAAGAGACCACCTCCTATCTCAATATCCTCCAGCTTCAACTCGTTGGCTCTGCTCTCATTCCGTGTCAACACAGAAGCAGGTAAGAGAGTGGCAGCATAAACATTTCCCAAATGCACTTGTGAACGCAGGACAATGGGAGTGCTTCCTTTATTTTTCAACCCCACAGGCAAAGTGGATGCTTTAACTTGTCCGCAGGCCAGACTTCTGGGACTAGTTCCAGCCCCAGTGGCAAGTCACTTTCTGGATCTGTTTCCATCATGAGATGAGAGGAAACTGTCTGTCCACACATCCTCACTTTGCCTCTCAAGCAGGTGACCTGACCAGGATGAATTTTATGATCTTTCCCAGACAGGGTCCACACATGACCAATTTCATCTTTCTTACTATCCTTCTCCTTTTGAAGGGCACAAAAAACTGGTCTCGGGAGAGGATGTAGTGTTGGGTGCTCCTGGGTCAACTGAGGCATCAGCATTCTTCTGATGAGGGCAGTATTTGTCCCCACTAAAATAGACGCTGAATCCTTTCCTTTTGGCCTGGGGCACACAACAGTGAGTGTTTCAAAAACTTCTGTTGACCCAGCAACTGAAGGGAAAATTCTAACTTGAGTGAGACATAACCATCATAAGGGAATTTTGCGTCACTTAGCCCTAAGATCTCCAAATCTTCTAACTTTTCAAGTGGCAAATGCTTTAAGTATTTTTGGTAAACGTCTCTGTACAGAATGGTGAGTTGTGCACCAGTATCCAACAGTGCTTTACTATACACTCCTTCTATTTTTACTGACATGACAGGGGACAGTCCCAGTAGGCCATCGGGTAGTTTCTGTTTCCAGTGCTGTTCAGCTGTATGGCAGTCAGCATGTGGTTGAGGTACCGCCAGTTGACTTCGCCATTTTAACAGATAAGACTCTTGCTTAGTAATGTTTTGCAGTCTGAGATGCTGAGATTTTCGCTGAGGTGGCTTTCCAATTTGGTTGTTCACCTCAGATGAGCTAGAAGTGTGCATAGTAGGTAGTTTCACTTCCCTATTACAAGGGTTAGTGTGGAAAGAAGATCCAGGATGCTGACTCTTGATGTTAGATTTTATGGAGCCCTTTGTAACTGGGCACTCAGCTGGCTCCTTCACTGAGGCCTTTGAAGTTTCCCTGCATTGCATTAGCCAATAATAGTTTGTTCACTCTTTTCAAGTTCTCTGCATTAGGACACTGTTGCTTTATATGCCCTGCATCTCCACAGTGAAAACAAAATCCAGTAGGAACTCTGAACATTGGCTGATTCGGTTCTTTCCTGAGTCCTTTCGTGGAGGTTCTAGCTGATGTATTCCTCCCTTCAGCTAAAGTTACCACGGCCTTCTGCAATTCTGAAACTGTCTTGATGACTTGAGCTATGGCGTCAGTCAGGGAAGACACCTGCATCTGCAACGGTGACACTTCTACATTGCAGACACTCTGGACCACGACTCCTGTTTGAGTAGTGAGCATGGCTATAGGCTCCTGCTGGTGTTCACTCACTGTTTTAGTTGTTGTAGAACACTGAGATTTGACTTCCAACAGGGCTTCCTCTTCCCTCACCTCTTTAACCAACTGAGAATAAGTTAGAGTCTCTTCCCTATTTCTCATCCTTATTTTCCACACAGTGGGGTCCATAGCTTGATCTCCCTGTAAAATTTGTCTGATCCGTACTTGGTCAACTACTTTCAGATCCACCCCCTGCTTTAGGATGATCTGGTGGAGCATTTTATCTAATCGCGTAATGTAATCAGGTAGTTTCTCACCAACTTCTTGATATGTATGTTCAAACTGATACAGTAGGTCAGCAGCCCTCTCAGTCCTTCCAAATGTAGCACCCCCACAGGTGTAGCTGAAGAGATATGGGTTCCTTCCTCTCTGGTGACACCCCTATAGGCCCAACAGACCAAGGGGGCAAGAGGGACAGATTTTATTCTAGGTGACACATCTAGTTTAAAAAGGCAATAGCACAACCATAAACAAATTATTTCAACAGTGCACCAGTTAGCAATAAAGCAAGGTGAGAGATGCACACAATAAAACATACATTCACCCTCTTCCCCAGAACTCAACAGAAGAAAGTTTTGACATTCAAACATGCACAAAGAAGGCAATATCAATAAGCAGTAAAACTTTATAATACAGCAAAACAAACATGGGAAAAATGCAATGTCATTAAGCAATAAAAGAGTCATAATACAACAATACAGATACAAGAAAATGCAATGTCATTGAGCAGAAAAATTCTTGAAGGCAGCAGTACTAGCACGAGCAAAATGCAATGTCATTGAACAATGAGGATTTAGAATGCAACAATACAAATATGAGAAAATGCAATGTCATTGAGCAGTAAAGATTCTTTAAGGCAGCAGTACTAACATGGCAAAATACATTATCATTGAACAATAAAGATTTATAGTGCCACAATACAAATATGAGAGAATGCAATGTCATTCAGCAGTACTAACACGAGCAAAATGCAATGTCATTGAACAATGAGGATTTATAATGAAACAATACAAATATGAGAAAATGCAATGTAATTGAGCAGTAAAGATTCTTTAAGGCAGCAGTACGAACAGTTACTTGTAATCCACAGAGCATTTGGGGGGTGGGACCACAATCTTATAAAAATATAAAATTACGGCCAAGCCTTTCACCAGAAAATCCAGTCATGCTGCAAGGCCCTTTTCCCTTCAGCTATGTGTTTCAGTGTTCCCTCCTTCAGCTAGTGTTCCAGTCTCTTCTTTCACTTTCAAAATTGTCTTTTATATTCCTGAAAAGGAGCTACACCTTGTGGTGTAATGGAAAACTACAGTCTATTACTTCTACAGTGAAATACAGTGGGAGCTACACAAGTCCCATCACTGTCTCTCACTAAAAGAACTAAATTGGCTAGAATTACCTAACCTACTTCGGCACAATCAGTTTCAGATTATTCGTTCCATTCTCTACAAACCTTCTTTCTGTCCGACTACCTCATCTCTAATCTCTCATTACCTACCTATAGATTACTCTGCAGTTCTGAAAAAGGGTTACTAAAACTCTACAAACCAAGGACCAAAATGGGTCACCTAGTCTATAGCTTTAACCCTTCCAAGGCCTGGAATAACCTACCACTAGATATAAGATCCCTTGAACATCCCAATCAATTCAAAACTGCTACAAAAAAATACCTTCATGAAAAATGGACTTGCCAATGTAATTATCCCCCATAAACACTCCCCTGTAACCTTCTACTTTTCTTCTCTCTTCCTTCCCTTCAGTAAACAAACATTACTTTATCTTCTCCTCTTGGTACATCACTGCACAAACATAACTAGTAAAATATTTATTGCACTATTATGTATATAATATGCAATTATGAATGTATCCCTTTGATGAATGTATTTCTATATGTATTTCACTTGCCACAGTTTAATGTTGTTGTTGTCTTTCGGCTTTTCCCGGTTAGGGGTCGCCACAGCAGAACTCCGGTCCGCTAATGATTGGCAGTAGATTTTTATGAACATCGAGGTGCCAGCTCGATGTTCAACCTTCCACGAAGGCACGCCCATTTATGCATGTCTTTCGAACGCCCACCCAACCACGGGGAAGACATGCAGACTCCACACAGAAGGCACTCCCCGCACTCAAGCCAAGAATCGAACGGGAGAACCTCTTGCTGTGAGGCAACAATGCTACTGCTGCACCACCACGGCACTGCCACAGTTTAATGTATGACACATCTTGAGGCAATGTTACAACTGCCTCATGTGCACAGACAACCCTCTCCTCCTCCCAACAACTTCCAACACATGTGAGAGATGCAACCATATAGCCAAACTGGAGGCTAAGCTCTCTCAACTCAGTACTGGCGTAACCAGTCAGGAGGAGAAGGAAACCACACTCACTACAATTCCAGTCTCACATCGACCTACCACGACAACAAACCAAACACATAAACACACAAAAACATACTTGGAGACTCTAAATAAAAATCTGCCTAAGCAGCAGAGACCTCCAAAGCAGACACCCAAGCAACCGCTACCCCAAAACAAAACACGTGCAACAACATAGCTCACAAAGCCAGTGTGCTGAACAGTCACAACCCTTAAGGCTAAACAACACACCTGATACACTTGTAATAGGTGACTCTATCATCAGGCACACTGACGTCCCGCTCACCAGGCTGAACAAGGAGAAGGTCACGGTGAGCTGCCTGCCGGGCGCTAGGATCCGCCACATAACATAAGCACTCAGGTAACTCCAAGGCAAGTACAAATATGACTCAGTCATTGTCCATGCTGGTGTGAATGACCTGAGACGTACTTCCCTGGACTACATGAAAAGAGACATAGAGGAGTTCTCTGAGCATGTAGCCCAGGCCGGTATGACCCTGACCTTGAGTAGCATCTTGCCCTCACCAAGAATGATGCCACAATATGAAGACAAGATGATCAATTTCACCAATTGGCTTAAGTATTGGTGTCATTCAAAGGGGATCCAATGCATGTCAGCCTGGGATGACATGCTCGACAAGCCACGATGCTTCATTAGGGACGGTTTGCACCTGTCACCCCTGGGCTTTCAGATATTGGCAAAGGCTCTTGCTACCCCCATAGTGCCTTTTTTAGGCAAGGCTCAAAAGACAAACCCACCTCCATAGGTATCACAAGGGATAAGAAACTAAGACTAATGCTACTCAACGCCAGAAGTCTAAACCTCAAGATGCATGCACTCAAAACTCTCCTTAGCATGGAGAACATCGATATCTGTGCAGTAACAGAAACCTGGTTCAAGGCTCCCGAGAGCACCCCAGTACTACCAGGTTATACCTCATACCATGCTTTTTGGCCCCAAAACTTGGACCGAACCACAAAAGGAGGGGGAGTATCAATATTCATCAAAGATACCCACACCTCCAGGTTGGTGGCACAGCACGAAGCATCAGAGACTATCCATCTGCAACTAACAGTGGGTAAAACTGCCTTCCAGTTTATAGCCTGCTACAGACCCCCCTCCCAAACCCAGGAACCCCACTCGGTCTTCCTGAGAACACTGGAAAATATGAAGGTCTCTCCTAACACCATTATATTGGGTGACTTCAACTACCCAAACATAGACTGGGAGCATTACTCAAGCTCCAACACCCTAGCCCAAAGGTTCCTAGAATTTATAAACTCAAATGCTATGGAACAACTTGTTACCACTCCCACAAGAGGGAAAAACATACTGGACCTGATCATCACCAACATGGGGACTCTATGCTCCAGACCAGAAGTGTATCCCTCACTGGTAAGATCAGACCATAAACTAATCTCACTGGATATTCACATCCGACCCCACCCCCTGCCCAGAAAACCACAGTGAAAAACTTCTCTAAAGAAAATTTCACAATCCTCAAAACGGAGGTGGAATCCTTCAAAGCAGCCAGGCCGGTGGAAAATACGGCCCAGACCACAGAATCGTTTATAAGGACATTCTATGAACACCTTCAGGAATGCATGGATCATCACAATCCCAAATAAAACCAAGACCCAGTCTTCCAAAGGCAGGCGTCCTGTCTGGTGGACCCCAGCCATAAACAAACTATACAATAGAAGGAGGAAGCTACTACATGATAGAGCAAAATCCCAAAAAGGGAAGGCATCTCTGATCAATATTAGCAAAGAACTATGGGCACTCATAAAATCGTCTAAGGCCAGCTTCGAGAGAAAAATTGCACAGGACACTAAGGATAATCACAAGGCTTTCTTTAGTTATGTTAGGAACCTGGGTGGGAATTCCAGATATGCTCAGAATTAGTCCAAAATGACAAAAAATACACCGAACCCACAGACATTGCCAACATCCTAGCTGACAGGTTCAGCGCAAACTTCTCTCCCCCCTCCCCACCAAAACGGCAAATATCTATCCCAGCAGAGTACTGCCCCCCTGACATTTCAGATGCTCAGGTAAGAGCCGCCCTCTCCAAAGCAAAAAACACAGCATCAATGGGACCAGACGGTGTCCCGTGCTGCGTCCTACATGAACTCCAAGAAGAGCTAAACCCCAACATAAAACTACTGTTCAATCTCAGCCTTACTACAGGATATGTACCCAAAGAGTGGCGTACAGCAACAGTGGTTCCTCTCCACAAAGGTGGTGCCTCAACGGATCCAGGAAACTATCGCCCCATAAGCCTGACTAGCTTGGTCTGCAAAGCTATGGAAAGGATCATCATGGACCTCATAAATAAAGATATTGGGGACCTACAGACACTGGATCCTACCCAGTTCGGCTTTGTTAAGGGCAGATCCTGCCTCTTAAACCTGGTTGATTTCTTTGAAACAGTCACCAAGGCCATTGACGAGGGGAAGGTGGTCCACACAGCCTATCTGGACCTCGTAAAAGCATTCGATACAATACCCCACTCGGGCATTATAGATAAGCTCACCAGCTTAAATATAAACCCCTATGTCACTAGATGGGTTGCAATCTGGCTCAAGGACAGAACCCACATGGTTAGAATTGCTGGAGTCATGTCAGACTCCAAACCAGTTACAAGTGACGTCCCACAAGGCTCAGTCCTGGGACCTCTCTTGTTCGGTATATATTTCTCAGAGGTACAGGCCAACAGAGAAGGCCTGTGGCTGACCAAGTTCGCAGATGACTGCAAACTGGGCGCCATAATCGACTCTCCAGCTGACACAAGCATCCTCCAAAAGGGCCTCATAGAAACAGACAACTGGTGCCAGAGCCATGGCCTCAAGCTAAATGCCAAAAAGTGTATAGTCATCCCCTTTGGCAAAAACAAAGTGCCCACAAATTACCACATAGGTGGTAATCCATTAAGTACAGAAGAAGTAATTAGGGTCCTGGGGACCCAAGTTGATAGCAATCTCTCATTTGACAACCACGTGGCCAAAGTGGTTAGAAGAACATTTTATATAGCCCACCTAATCATGAAGGGATTCACATCTAGATCAGGGGAGGTTATCGTGCCTCTTTACTCATCCCTCATCAGGGCCATAATTGAGTACAATGCCCCTTTTGGGATGTACCTTACCAGACACCTGCAGCAACTGGAAAGACCCCAAAAGTACCTCACGAAGAGGATCAAAGGGCTCAAACAGATGCCATATGCTGCCCGGTTAAAGAAACTCCAGCTCTACTCAGTGGCATACCACCTGCTCAGAGGCGATCTGTGCCTGAAATATAAAGCCATGTCCAACCCGGAATTAATGGACATGCTGCACCTCAGAAAATCCAAATCCCATCGAGCTACATGCTCGAGAGACTTGAACCTCAGCACTGAAATAAATAGGACATGCTGGAGGGATAGATTCATAACCCAGAGGCTCCCTTCACTCTGGAATAAAATCCCAGTCCAGGTTAGGCAGAGTCCCTCATTGACTCTCTTCAAGAGGAATCTTGATGAGTGGATGGGAGATTGTAGGTTTACCCCGGGTATCACTTCTGTGTCACTGTTAGACAGAGGCACAGTATACTAACCTCGAAAAAGGGCATAGCAAAATTAATTTAAAATGGGTGGCGAAAGCCAAACAAACTCTGGCTAGGCTTATAAATGCCCTAGGGCAGATAGCCTAGTATGAACCTATGAACCTATGAACACTGTAATGCAATAATGTGTGGTACTGATGAATGCAATGTGCGGCACTGTAATGCTGTAAACTGTGGTACTGATGAATGTATTTCTATATGTATTAAATATGTAAAATTTCTATTTTCTGTTGGAGCTTTTCTCCTCAAGGCTCCACTGAAAATGGGCATTTGTAGCCCAGTTGGACAAACCCGGTCAACAAATATAAAATAATAAATAAATGTACAGGAATTCTGCTGTGGCCTCCCATATGTAGGAAGGCAACAGAGATGATATCTGTGACCTCATGGATTACACAGCTGGGTACTGCACTCATCAGGCTGAGAGGGGATAAGGGTGCCATGGAATTGATGGACCTTCCCAGTGGGGCATTCCAAAGTAGAGCAGGATAGACAATGACCATAACCATGGTAATGACCACACCTAGGAGGAGGCAGCAATGGCCACAAGTGACAGTAATGCTATATCTAGATCAGTGTGCAACATCTACATAAGCCTGGCTTGTAATTATGCACCACTATACTTGACCCTTGTACAGGCATGGAGAGTATAGCTTGAAAAGGAACAGTAGAGGACATTTGCCACATGCTTTATGGATGTAACAATGAATACCATATTAGCTACCAGTGACCCGAGTAGGCATGTGTGTTCCATGTCTCTATATGCTATGTCAGTCTGCATGTGCTGCAGGTTATCATTCAATCCATGCAGCTGCCATACATCCCCATGCATGCTAAGCAATGCACACATCATGTCTACCATAATGTGTATAGTAGCTGTTTGTGCTTGTTTCACTGATTTGTACATCTGCTGATTGATTCTAAGGGTAGAATCCAGGTTTGGGAGTGACCCTGATTCATGGTTGTGATTGCATGTCCTCTATTGTCAGTGCACACTCATGCTTATGCAACTCAAAGATGGTATCTGTGGTAATGAGTCCCATGTATCTTGGGTGGGGCTAACATGGACACGACATCAAGTGCTAAAGGTGATGCCAGAGATTCAGTCTACTCCCTCCTCCCTCATCTTAAATGTAGGGAGTGTGTGTGTGTGCGTGTGTGTGTGTGTGTGTGTGTGTGTGTGTGTGTGTGTGTGTGTGTGTGTGTGTGTGTGTGTGCACACATGAGTGTGGATGGTGTCATATGCAATTCTGGACTCTGCAGCATTGCAATACCTGAAAGCATAAAGATAACATACCTGTGACAATGCTGGAACATATGTGTCACTTCACTAATACACAGTGCACATATATACAGTAGTGAGCTAGGCTGGGGTGAAGGGGACATCTGCCCCAGGTGCAAAGTATTTGCTACAGTTTAAAAGATAACAGTGCTGTAGTTCTCTGTGCAGGATATAAACTGTAGTAGTATGTAGCAAGCAGTTTGCAGCAGTTTAAAATAAAAAAAAATAAATTTTGAACTAAAATGAAAATGAGAGGAAGGAGGGTTGGGACGGGGCATAGAAATGGATGTGATTGGCTAGGGCAGGAGGGAGAGATGCATGTTGTGTACCTGGCCACCTGGCTGGTGTGCTAGTAGAAACAGCAGACATTTTGCTTTTGCTCTTCAGTACTTGACTACTACATCCTGCAGTTTTGTAGATTTCATTTTTGGGGGGGGGTGCTAGTACTAGCACAGGGTGCTGGTTGGACCAGCTAGGCTTCTGCAGACACATGGCAATTATTTCCATACCATGTGATCACATACATATCTTGTGGTGCAGACTGTCTTGGTTGCAGCCCTGATGTAATAGAGAAAGTACAGTTGTGTACGCTTACCATAAATGTAGATGTTCAAGTGTCTTCACTGTTGCAGTCATCACTGTAGGATTCTTCCTGCCGGCAGGCAGTCCTCGGTCGGCCAGAATACCAAAGTCTGGGTCCGGCGTCGGATGTTCAGTGATGCTCCTTGACGTCAGAGCGCCAGGAGTACAAAGCTGCCAGCCGACACCATGTTCTCCAGTTTTTCTTGCCCCAGATGTCAGGTGCCTAAAAATAAAGGCCAATAGTAAAAACCAAAAAATAACATACCACAAACCCCATAGCCTGTAGCAAATACACCTCAGAAGAAAGGTGAAGTAGGTAAGCACACTAGTGACAGTATAAGAGGGGACAGGAGGGAGGGTAACCCAGACTGCAACAGTGAAGACACTCGAACATCTACATTTATGGTAAGTGTACACAACTGTACTATGTTCATCGTGTTTCACTGTTGCAGTCATCACTGTAGGGTTGAATCCCAAAGCTGAGATAAGGGGTGGTGGTTATAGAGAAGAAGGGGCGGCTAGAAGGCCCTGCAAGACTGCAGAAGCAAAGCCTGCCCTAGACTTAGAGTCAAGAGGGAGATTATAGTGCTTAGAGAAAGTATGCACTGAACTCCAAGTTGCAGCTTCCAAAATATCTTTGGTAGGTACTCCCCTTTGAAAGGCAGCTGAAGTGGCAGCAGCTCTGCTAGAGTGAGTCCTAATTTTTCCTGGGATTTGCTTTCCATGATGAGAGTAACAAAATCTGATTCCATGTGCAATCCATTTAGAAATGGTCTGTTTTGAAAGGGCTTTGCCTTGGGAGTTTGCTGCATTAGAAACAAACAGTTGCTCTGTTTTCCTGATATCCTTGGTTCTGTCCAGGTAAAAATGAAGTTGTCTGTGTACATCCAAGGAATTCAAGATCCTTTCCCCCTTATTTTGTGGATTAGTGAAAAAAGTTGGCAGGTGAACAGTTTGATTTAAAGCCACTTTGGAAACCACTTTAGGCATGAAAGTAGGATTAGTCCTTAAAGACACCCTATCTTGGTGAAAAATAATGTAAGGTTCCACCGCCATGAGTGATTGTAGCTCCGAGACTCTCCTGGCTGAAGTCAAAGCCAGTAGGATAGCTGTCTTCCATGATAAATACTTAATATCAGTTGTGGCAGCAGGCTCAAAAGGATGCAGAGTGAGTTTTTCCAGAACATAGTTGAGGTCCCAGGCAGGTATGGGTGGTGTCCTAGGGGGCCTTAAATTCTTTGCTCCTCGTAGATATTGTTTCAGAAGTGGATGCGAAAAGAGTGGAGGGTCTGTATTGTAATGTGCACAGATAGCTGAGGCATGAATTTTTATGGAGGAGAACGATAAAACCTTATGTAGCATGTCTGTTAGGTAAAGCAAAATCTGAGGGATGTTAGGAATGAGAGGATCTGAATCCTGGGCATGCATCCAGGTGCAAAATCTCTTCCATTTGCCTGCATAACTAGTGCTAGGCCGTCTGGCTTCTAAGATAACATCCATGACCTTTTTGGGAAGGGGAGGATTAATCATAGATCCTGAATTCGCCAGGCTGCCAGGCTGAGAGTTTTGCCATGAGAGTGCAGAACCTGGCCCTGGTGTTGGGACAATAGATTGGGAATCTGAGGCAAAATCCAAGGTGGTTCCTGAGATAGATTCTTCAGTGTTGAGTACCAGAATTGACAAGGCCAATTTGGGGCCAGTAGAATCATCATCTTGGGCTTGTCCTGCTTGATCTTTAATAGCACCCGTGGTAGAAGAGGTAGTGGTGGAAAGGCATACCCCTTGAGGTTTTTCCAACTGAATGATAGTGCATCCACTTTCCATGCCAGCTTGTGAAAAGTCCTTGTGCAAAAAATCTGTAACTGGTGGTTGAGGGGGGATGCAAATAGATCTATGTCTGGACAGCCCCAGGCTTCTGTAATCGTCTTGAATATGTGGGTGTCTAGCATCCACTCATGTGGGTCTGTCAGGTTCCTGCTCAGGCTGTCTGCCAAAGTATTTTGTTTCCCTGGCAGGAACTGAGCTTGTAGATTCACTTTGCAAGCTAGTGCTGTGTTCCATAGAGTCATGGCTAGTCTGCAAAGGGGGTAGGAATGTGAGCCCCCCTGCTTGTTTATGTACCACATAACTGTGGTGTTGTCTGTTCGTATCAGTAGTTGTCCTGGTTGTAGAAGATCCCTGAAAGCCAAGAGGGCATTCTGAACAGCTAACATCTCTTTTAAATTGATATGTAGGTGCTTCTGATCCTCTGTCCAAAAACCTTGCAGACCCTTTCGCTGCAAGTGGGCTCCCCATGTGTAATCTGAGGTGTCTGTGGTTAACACTTGGCTGGCTGGAGGTAGACTGAAGGCTTTGCCTTTGTTGTGAAGACATGCCATGGTCCACCAATGGAATTCCTTTAGTAGGCAAGGCAAGACAGCAATCTGTGTGTCTAGACTGTGGCAATGCTGGGACCATACACTTTTTAGGTACCATTGTATTTTTCTCATATGTAGTCTTGCATTTGGTATGAGAAGGATGCAGGAGGCCATGTAACCCAAAGCCTGCAGGAATTTCCTTGCAGTTATCTGAGTTATAGAAGCCAAGGTTTTGAAAGTGGAAGCCAGCTGTAGTTGTTTTTTGGATGTCAGGAATGCCATCTGGGTTGTTGTGTTTAAAAGAGCACTCAGAAAAGTCATCTGTTGTGTGGTGGTCAAATTTTACTTTTTTATGTTTACAGTGAATCCCAGGTACTTGAAAAGATTTTGAACAAATTCCAGGTGCTGGAGTAAAACATCCTTGCTGTCTGCTTGAATAAGGCAGTCATCCAGATAAGGGTAAATTTGAATACCCTTGAGTCTGCAATAAGCTACTACTGGTGCCAGGCACTTGGTGAAGACCCTGGGCACAGTAGGCAAGCCAAAGGGCAGCACAGAGAATTGGTAATGTTTCGAGCCGGCCTTGAACTGGAGGTATTTTCTGCACTCCTGTCAGATAGGGATGTGTAGGTAAGCCTCCTTTAAATCCAATGTCACCATCCATGCATTTTTGCTCAACATTGGCAGGAGATGCTGCAGAGTAAGCATTTTGAACTTTGGTATCTCCAGGAAAGTATTTAAGACTGACAGATCCAGGATAGGTCTCCATGAGTTTTGCTTTCTGGGAACTAGAAAGAGCCTTGAGTAAAAGCCCTGCCCCATCTCTGATTGTGGAACCAGTTCTATGGCCCTCATAGCCATGAGGGATCCCACCTGGTTTAATGCCTCGGACCATTGGTGTTTTGGTAGGTTTGGCCATCCGTTTGGTCTTGGCAAGGTATGAAAGTGGAATTTGTAACCTCTTGAAACTACATCCAGAACCCACTTGTCTTGGGTTATGTAAGTCCAATTTTGTTGAAAAAGAGAGTTTTCCTCCTAGAGGGGCATCCAGGAGAGAAGTTCCTGGAGCCATGCAGGGGGAGTCATTGAGCCTGTTTTCTATATGATTGAGGTCTGTCCTCTCCACCCCTGGAGGTGGAAGCACTCCATTGTCTAGGTCTGTAAGAGGTCTGTGTTTGAGGCCTCCCTCTGGTGTGCCTATATCTACCCCTCTGGGACCTGTCCGAGCTGGGAAAAGACCAAATTTTTGTTGGCCAATTTCTGCTAAATCTAGGGGGCTGAACTTGTAAGAAATCCTTAACCGTTTGCATGGATTTTGCCTTATCCTCCATTTTCTTTATCACCTCTTCAGCCTTAGGCCCAAACAAAACATTATGCTGAACAGGAGCATCCAGTAACTTTGCTTTCACTTGATCAGGTAAGTTTTGTTCCTTTAACCAAGCATGTCTTCTAATGACTGTGCCAGAGGCAGCCGCCCTGCAAGAAGCCTCCAAGGCATCAAAACCACAGTGTAAACCATGCTTCCCCACTTGTTCAGTAGCATGCATCAAATCATGTAATTCCTTATTATCTGCACATACAGAAATGGTACCTAACTTTTGTTTCATAACAGACAGTAGAAATTGCTGATATGTAAGCATATAAAATTGGCAATTTAAAGCCCTAATCGATAAAGTAGCAGAAGTATACACTTTTTTGCCCCATCTCTCCAAAGCTCTGGAATCCTTATCTGTCGGAATAGGATTTTTAGCAGAGGCAGCCTTAACCCCCTTAGGACCCTGAGAAATAGTTTCTGGATCAGCAGTAGGATTTTTGTAAAGGAAATGGTGGGAGTCAGGGACCCTGTAATATCTGTCGGGCTTAGCAGGGGCTAGAGGAAAGGAGTCAGGAGTTAAATTAGCCTCAGAAAAAGCATCATCCACAATATCCAAAATAGGAGGAATAGCCAGGGGTCTATGTTGGGGAAGAAGAAGAAAATCCCTTAGTCTTTTCTTAGATTCCGAGTACTCCTGTCCCTCCCAGTGAAAATGTTCCCTCATGTCATATAAAGTTTCCCCAAAAGAGAAATCCTCAGGGGGAGAAGCTGATGGAATAGATTCCTCAGCATCAGACTCCTCATAAGGAGGGAAAGAATATTCCTGTTCAGAGGAAGACACTGAAGAAATAGATGCCTGATCAGAAGATTCATAATCCAACTCTTGCCTTGGCCTTTTGTCTGGAGGGGGATGTGAACCCCTAATCATGGATAGCAAGTCCTCCGCCATTTTAAGTAACTGTTTCTGTGATTTGGGTCCTGGATCAGAAGAGGCCTGGGCTGGTGTCTTAGATTTAGAAGGAGTCTTTGCCTTTGTCCTGGGTTTTGCCTTTATCAGAAGCTGTGTAGGCCTGAAAACTCCCTCGGAAGCTGGTACCTGCACAGTGGCTCCGGACCCATCCAAGGGAGCATTGTCCGAAGGTCCTGCAGCTGGTGTGCTCAAAGGCCTAGTTGGCTCCTCGTGGGAGTCCGTTTTGGCTATCGGTTCTGAAATGGCTAATGGCAGGGGCTGCGAAAGCGCCTCACTGATGACAGCCGAACCTGAAGCTGGCTCTGGTTGGGTAACGTCGTCTGATTTGGACCTCGGAGGCCTGTCCTTATCCTTGCGTCGTTTGTGAACTCCGGTAGTCAGAAGCGTGTCCGATGACATTTTATAATTAAATCGCCTACCAAAGTAGTGAAAAGCAAAATCGTACCTCCGCTTAATCGTACATTGGTTAAGTCTAGCACAAAACCGACAACTAGCTATGTCGTGGTCAGGGCCTAAACAAGGAATACAATAAGAATGGAAATCCTTATGCGGTATTTGCTTCCCACAAGAAATGCAATTATTAACTTTTTTTGACATCGGACTGGAGCAAGAAAAAAGTTTCCCCAACAGGGTACTTAGCTTTGAGAAGAAGAAGTAAGTCTTTGGACTGAAGCACGAAAAAATATCAGGAGTCAGCCGACCGGCAATTGCGAACTGCTTTCACCGCATGGCAAGAAAGACTGGAGAACATGGCGTCGGCTGGTAGCTTTGTACTCCTGGCGCTCTGACGTCAAGGAACATCACTGAGCAGCCGACGCCGGACCCAGACTTTGGGATTCTGGCCGACCAAGGACTGCCTGCCTGCAGGAAGAACCCTACAGTGATGACTGCAACAGTGAAACATGATGAACATCAGACATTTGTGTGATATTTATGCTGGTATATTCCAGCTTTGATTTCTACTGCAAAAGTGTTGTACATACAGATATGCTTTTAGGAGGGACTTCAAACATTACATACTTAGCAACATTTATAGCTTAGGTCAGCTTTTCCCTCAAAGTGTTAGCCCTACATTGCAGTACCTCAAGCTATTGGATTCAAGCCCAGTGTTTGTATACCGAAGTTCATGTTTGCTTTTGCCAGTCCTCTAAAAATTGTTCTGTCTCTTTAATGCATGTTGGCGCTCATAATATAAGTTTTAAGCACCCCATATTATCAATACCTGACATAAAAGATTTATTTAGATGATCACAAAAGACTGTTTTTATTTTAAATGTCTGAATAATAAAATCTAGATGTTTGACATGTGCTGTTTTTCTTTCCTTTGTCTCTACGTACCATGTAATTCTGTCTAAAATTAAAGCTGCTTTGAGAAAGATGCAGTATATATACTATGTGTTTCTAGAATCTATGACAGAAAACTGAAGACAGAACTCCTGAAAAGCCAAACCCCAGAACCAGAAAATCAAAAAAAAAAATTTTTGCTTAATAGTCCAATCTAACAAAAATTTCTCTTGACATAACAGACCTAATTCACATTTTTTGTGTTTTCATTATTTTAACTTTTGCCAGGCAATTTGAAACTATATATATATATATATTTTTTTAATTTGGTGACATCTGTAATTGAATGTTGGCTCTTTCTCTTGCACTTCCTTCCAAATGGAATAAAAGCTTTCCATTCATGAATTTTTTTTCCAGTTATATTACTGAATGATTTGAATGATATTTGGAGGCTACATATTCCGCAAATGTATAAGTATTTTTTCTGTAACACACCAGTATTTCAGTATGCTAGAACATGTTTAGATACTGTAAATCGTAGGGTAAAAGTGTGTATGCTATATCTTTAAGAAGCATGCAAGTCTGTACATGCACACATATAAGTTCCTGACACGTGCATTCCATAGTGCCATTTTGAAGAAGCAGCAAGAGAGAGAACATGCATAACCGTAGTTGTTAATTTGTATATACGTTACTTTAGTAAGTCCCTATAGTGATGTGTTTCTATAAAATAAAGCTGCTTGAACACAACCCACAAAGACTCTTTTATTGTGTCCTAGACACGAAAGCGACATGGTGTCAGAACCAGGATCGAAGAGAGAAGAATATTCAGATCCATGAGGTACAAAGACGATAGTGACGGTAAAACTGAGAGAAAAGAGCACAAACAGAGCCAGAAAGAATCAAAGGTTATGAGAAAGAACACAAACTATTTAATTGATATGAAAGACAAAAAAGGGGCATTACAAGGGCACAAACTGCATTATCAGGCAAGCAGAAAGTATGAAAAGTTTGTTAACTAAAGAAAATGTTTAAGATAATAGTATTTGATGAGATGAGCATGTTTAAAGCAAAACGAGTGTGTTTAAGGTAAAGTTGGGCATGTTTAGAGTACAACGAGCACAAGAAAAGTACATTGGGCATGAAAAGGGCTTAAACAGGCAAAACAAATACAACATTAGAATAAGAAAAGGCACATTAAGCAAAAGTAAAGCAAGGTGACTGTATGTGTTTTGGCAAAGTGCTGTGTTTGGGCATAACTACGACTTCCTATTGTATCAAGGGCATAACTAAAGTTATTCAACGTATCTCAAGTGTGTAAAAGTACTTACAGAGTGTGCTTATTACTGTGCATGTATTTTGAAGAGTCTATTGTGTGCAAAGTGCAACTACTTCACGAGATACAGTCAAAATATAGCCATTTTGAAAAATTTCTTGTGCCGGGCATATCTATTTCCAAACTGCCACCATTACAGAGTAATTATTGTACTGTAAAGAGTTGCCTAGCAAGGTACCACCATTCATAGGTTCATAGGTTAGTACTAAGCAAACTGCCCTTGCGAGCCATTGTAAGCCTAGCCAATTATCCCTTGTGAGACTCAAACCCTGCACCTTGTGTTTGTAAGGCAAACACCTTAACCATTAGGCAGCCCTCCCAACATTTCAGTGTGTTGTATGCAGCTATTCGCAAAGTGCAATTACTTTGAAAGTTTCTAAGTTTTGGACAACTGATGTTCAGTTTATTCGCATTGTGCAGTTACTTGGCATGTTTCTTACACAGATAAGTGGTGTTTTCTTACAAAAGACGACATTAAAAGAGTATTACAGTGCTCGTGTAAAGTTCTCAAATGTTCCTTAAAATGTTGGTAAATAACTTTAGCAAATCATGATAAATTACTTTAGCATTTTCGACTTTCCAACGATATTATGAAAGTACCATAATGCTTGACAAGTTTATTTCCCAAAGTCCAGTTATTCGAAAGTATTACGAGCTTGTTCATTCACATAATTCCAAAAAGCCCAACAAAGGTTTAAGTTCAGAGTGCAAAGGCACTGGACAATTACTGGCATTAGTTTCTGGCATATGTGCATGTGTGCATGTTTATGCATATTTGCAAAACCCTTCATTGGTATGTGTTAATATGGCAGATGGAGTTCAAAAGTCCCTACCACTTGTATTTGATCAGAATATTGCAGAGAACTAGAGAATATTTGAACAATATTACAGTATGTTTATACAAGCAGCTTATGCAGATAGAGATGCATGCAGCAGGGCATTCATTTTGCTAAACCTAGCAGGGTCAGAGGCCATAGAAAGAGAGCGTTCATTTGTGTATGCACCAGCAGTATATGAAGGAGAAGGTGTGGACCACCATACTGTTGTACAAGCTGAATCAAGGGAAGACCCAGAGTGTTTGAAGTGCAAGTTCAGAGAAATGTGAAACTCCCAGATGAATATTACATTAGAGAGGCATTTGTTTTACATGAGTGATCAGAAACCAGGGGAAACATTTGCAGCTTATATAAGTGACTTGAGAAACAGAGCTAAAACATGTCAGTTTGTTTTACATGAGCGATCAGAAACCAGGGGAAACATTTGCAGCTTATATAAGTGACTTGAGAAACAGAGCTAAAACATGTCAGTTTGGTGATTTAAAGGATGAGCTGATAAAGGACAGGCTTGTATGTGGTATTAACAGTGCTGCTGTGAGAAAGATTTTGCTTCGCTACAGTGATTTAAAGTTGAGCAAAGCCACAGAGATTTGTCAAATCCATGAGGTGACAGAAAAACACACAAGTATGCTTGTGAGTAACAACAGCATGGTTTTGGTTGTCTCTAGAGCACATATAGATAGTATGCAACACATGGCAAACAAAAGCAGGCCTAAGCATGTGGCAGCTACAGGGTTTTCAATGAAAGCACAAGGCTTTCCAGAAAGTGCTAAAAAGGGTGCAAGCACCAGCTCACTGCAGTATAAGCATGAATCAGCAAAACTTAAATCTAGCTTTATTATTAACTGTCACAATTGTGGTGCGAATCATGAGTCTAAAAGAAAGAAGTGCTTATGGTTAAGTAGCATATAGTCAGCAATGTCATAAATGTAAAAAATGGAACCATTTCCAAAAGTTTTGCACATCAAGTAAGCCTCACACCGTTGTAAAGAAAAGTTGTACAAAAAAGCAGATTGGTCAAGTAGAGATGAAGTAGTCAGCTTTCTATGTAGATGGTGTATCAGTGCTTGGTGAAAGAGTTGATGCAGTGAACTTATTAACAAGACGTGAAGTGTTTTGTACTGTCCGGATTATTAGAAGATCCACAAAGCTCAAAGTAGACACTGGTTCAAAGTATAATGTTATATCAGCAGACACATTTGCTCGAGTGAGAACTAACGAACAACATAATGTAACCAGTAGTGCGAAACTTGTTGTTTATGGAGGTGAAGAAATTCAAACTGAAGGTTCAGTGATGCTTTCATGTTTTTTGGCTGAGAGCTGTTACAACTTGTTATTCTATAGTCCGAAGACCAGTGCAATTTTTATTGGGTCTTGTTAGATTAGGGACTTCCATTTTAAAGTAGTTATTAGACATCAGACAGGCTAAAGGGTAAAATAAATTGTGTTTCACTTATGCATAAAAGGCAGTTAAGCAGAAAGAAAAATAACCTTGCTGGCCAAGCATGAGAGAAAGTTTATTAGAAAGGAAAGATAAGCATAAAGTGTGTAGAAAATACAGAAATACAGAATGTTTTTTTTCTCAAGGGAAAAGATACAATCTTGCCAGCTACAGAATGCTCCTTAATGGAATGTTAAATAAAGCACATACGAGACCAAGCCTGGAAACCGAGCGAACCACGGCTAAGAGGGCGTGTGAAGCATCACAGGGTTTTGGTATTATTAAAATACACTTCAGGTACAGTTAGAGAAGTCAGTTAAGGTTAGTGAGTTTGTTTGACCTGTTACTTCACAGACGATTACAGACACTCGAGCCTGAGTACAAAACACAGGTCAAATAAAGACTATATTAGCTTACATTGTTCAGGACAATCAGAATAAGATGTGCAGTAACTTTGAACACTAATTGTTTATCACCCTCCTCTCACCCCCAAAAGGGCCCATAACTATACCAGAAGAATGTAGTGTCCCTGAAATCACAGACACTCAGGTTAAAACAGCCCTCTCCAAAGCCAAAAACACAGCATCGATGGGATTGGATGGTGTCCCAGGCTGCGTCCTACATGAGCTCAAAGATGAGCTAATCCCTCACTTAAACACACTGTTTAAACTCAGCCTCTCTACAGGCTATGTGCCCACAGACTGGTGCACAGCAACGGTTATTCCACTCCACAAAGGTGGAGCCACAATGGACCCCGGGAACTATCGCTCTATAAGTTTGACTAGCTTGGTCTGCAGAGCTATGGAGCACATCATCATGGATCTCATTAACAGAGACATTGGGAACCTCCAAACACTGGACACTACCCAGTTCAGTTTTGTTAAGGTCAGAGCATGCCTCCTAAACCTGGTGGGCTTCTTGAGACAGTTACCAAGGTTATAGATGAGGGAAAGGTGGTCCACACAGCCTACCTAGACCTTGCAAAGGCCTCTGACACCATTCCCCACTCAGGTATTATAGACAAGCTCACCAGTCTGAACATAAACCCCTACATCATGAGATGGGTTGCCAACTGGTAAGAGTTGTGGGAGCTAGATCTGACTCTAAACCGGTTACAAGTGGGGTTCCCCAGGGCTCAGTCCTAGGACCTCTCCTGTTCGGCATATACTTCTTAGATGTACAGGCAAGCACAGGCGGACTATGGCTGACCAAGTTCACAGATGACTGCAAACTAGGGGCTATAATTGACTCTCCAGCTGACACAGACATCCTCCAAAAAGGTCTTACTGAGACAGATACCTGGTGTCAAAACCATGGCCTCAAGCTAAATGCCAAAAAGTGCGTAGTCATCCCCTTTGGAAAAAACAAAGTACCCACAAACTATCACATAGGTGGTAGCCCCCTAAATACGGAAGACGTAATAAGGGATCTGGGGACCCAAGTAGATAGTAACCTCTCCTTTGATAATCACATTGTCAAAGTGGTTAGAAAATCCTTCTATGTGGCCCACCTAATCACAAAAGGGTTTGCATCCAGACTGAAAGAGGTCATTGGGCCCTTCTATGCATCACTCATCAGACCCATCATAGAGTACAATGCCCCATTTGGGATGTACCTTACAAGACACCTGCAACAACTGGAACAGAAGTACCTCACCAAGAGGATCACTGGCCTGAAGCAGATGACCTATGCAGCTCGACTGAAGAAATTCCAGCTGTACTCAGTTGCACACCGCTTACTCAGAGGTGATCTCTGCCTGACATACAAGGCCATGTCCAACCCAGAATTGATGGACATGCTCCACCTAAAGAAAACCATATCCCCTTGAGCCACATGCTTCAGGGATCTAAACCTCACCACAACAATAAATAGGACATGCTGGAGGGATAGATTCCTGTCCGAGAGACTTCCCATGCTCTGGAACAAGATTCCAATCTACATTAGGCAGAGCTCCTCGCTAACCCTCTTCAAGAGAAACCTTGATGAGTGGATGGGAAACATAAAGTTTACCCCAGGGATCACTTCAATGGCTGTGCTGGACAGAAGCACAGGGAACTAATTTAAGGGGGCGGCGAAAGCCAACACATTCCGTCTAGGCTTATAAATGCCTTTGGGCAGATAGCCTAGTACCTACCTATGAACCTATCAGCACTGTTAATGAAGACAGTATTTAAATATTGCGAACATCTAATAAAACCTTATTGAATGAACTACAGTGTTTGGAGAATTCATTCTGAAAAGTACACAAGACTTGGCCCATAAAGGAGAGACTGGCACCTGTTCAGCATGAGTTTTTGGGTAGTTAACAGACAAAGACTTTCGTTCTAAATCTCATTACAGTTTCCAGCTAATTATGGTGCAGTGCAGTCTCATCAATTCTTACAGGTCTCAAAGACAGTTTGAGAATGAATCTGCTTTCTTTTGCTAATGAAGTTCATCAGTCTCAGAGTATGCTGATGTTTTCTATGACAACTTAGGCAAACTTCCAGTTGTGCATTCCATGAAGTTAGACCCAGAGATCACTCCAGTAGTCAGATCAGCAAGAAGAATTCTGATAGCTATGCAAGACAAAGTGAAGGCTCAGCTGGATAAAATGGTACAGCAAGATGTGATTTGTCCAGTCACAGAAACAACTGAATGGGTGTCATCCATGGTAGCCACTCATAAAAAAGGCTCAGATGAAATCAGAATATGCATTGACCCAAGAGATCTAAGCAAAGCATTAAAAAGACTACATCATCTGATGCGCACAGTTGAAGAAGTTACAGCTCTAATACTGAATGCCACTGTATTTTCTATTTTGGATGCAAAGAGTTTGTTTTGGCAAGTGATGCTTGATCGCAAATCTTCATTTCCAACTACTTTTGGTACTCCATTTGGCAGATACAAATTCCTAAGGATGCCATTTGGAATAAATTCTGCAAGTGAAGTGTTTCAGCGTGCAATGGAACAATTTTTTCAGGTTATCTCATTGCCATAATAGTAGACGATCTATTAGCTGGAGGCAATGGTGAAGCAGAGCATTACAGACAGCTCAAGAAAGTTCTAGACAGAGCATGTGAAGTAAACTTGAAGATCAATCCTCTGAAATGCAAATTCAGACTTCCAGAAGTTATGTACATAGGTCATTTGTTTACGAGTACAGGCTTGAGACCAGACCCGACCAAGCAAGCAGTTATTCTTGAAATGTCAGCACCAGATAATGTACAAGTTTTACAGCATTTTCTGGGCATGGTCAACTATTTAGGCAAATTTATACCAGACTTCAGTGAGCTGACAGCACCTTTAGGGGAGCTCACACACAAAAATGTTGCATGGTCATGGTTGGAACAGCACCAGTAGGCATTTGAAGACCTCAAGCAGAAAGCTGTCACCCCACCTACGTTAAGATACTATGATGTGAATAAACCTGTTACTCTTTCCTGTGATACTTCAAAAGTTGGTCTAGGCACAGTCATACTTCAAGAAGGCAGACTAGTAGTCTCTGCATCTAGAACACTAACCCAAACTGAGATGCAGTATGCTCAGATTGAGAAGGAGCTTTTGGCAATAGTATTTACATGTTCCAAGTTTCATGATTATATTTATGGTCGAACTATTTTGATTGAAACTGACCATCAACCTCTAGTTACTATTCTAAAGAAGCCTATGCATTCCGTTCCAGCGAGATTGCAAAGAATGATGCTCAAATTACAAAAGTACAACTTCAAAATGGTCTACACAAAAGGAAAATTGCTTTATCTGGCTGATACCTTATCCAGATCACCTAGAAATATAACAGAACAGATTGACGGAGAGACTTTTGACTTTGAGGTGATGTCAGTGAGTAATTTTTCCAACACTAGACTTGATGAGTTAAGAGATCACACTCAGACTGATCCAGTTTTACAGAAGCTCAATCGCTATATTAATGTCGGATGGTAGTCAAAGCAATCTAGTGTACCACCTGAAGTGCAAACATATTTTCCTTACAGAGATGAATTGTTGATGGAAGATGGCATTATTTTCAAAGGTCGTAAAATTGTTGTTCCTGCTTCCTTACAACAAGAATATATCCAGATTTTGCATCGTGGTCAACCAGGGCCCACATCTATTAACAGAAGAACAAGAGAATTACTATTTTGGCCTTCATTACCGAAAGACATTGATAGAGTTCTTTTTTCTTGTTCAGTGTGCAATAGTACTAAATCGCATTTGCAAAGAGAACCGCTTCAGCTAAGTTCAATTCCTGAACTACCTTGGTCTACTGTAGCAACTGATATCTTTGAGTGGAACAATCAATACTACTTAGTTTTGGTAGACTCTTATTGGAATTGGTTTGAGATGGATCTACTACCTAACCTAACATCCACTGCTGTTATTACTAAGTTGAAATGTCATTTTTCAGTTCATGGTAGTCCACACAAACTTTTTTCTGTACTCAATTCACTAGCCAGTTGTTTCAGAAATTTGCAAAAGAATGGGACTTTGTACATGTCACTAGTAGTCCTGAATATCCTCAGTCCAACGGTCTAGCTGAATGTGCAGTGCAGAGTGCAAAGCAATTACCTGAAAGGTCAAAGTGTGACAATTCCGATGTATTCTTGAATCTACTTAATTTTAGAAATGTACCCCGTGATGATATTCTTGCCTCACCTGCTCAAAGACTACTTTCCAGGCAGACTAAAACTACGCTACCTATTTCTGCAAGTTTGTTGCAGCCTAAATCTAAGAACAATAAAACCATCAACGCTCAATTGTTTAAGAAGCGTAATATCCAGAAAACTAGTTATGACAGATCGAGCAGATTACTTCGTCCACTGAGAGAAGGAGAGATGGTAAGAATTCAGACAACAAAAGATTTTGATTGAATAGGGCAAATTACAGACATCTGTGCTGAAATGAGATCCTATTTGGGAAACTCCGAGGATGTGGAGTACAGGAGGAATCGCAGACAGCTTCTTCCTGTACCAGAATCATCACCATCATTGCAATCACAACATTGTTTCTGTGATGCAGATTCTAAATCAAAAAGTGAATCAGACACTGTTTCCAGAGCAGAATGTGTTCACAAATTCTGATTCCATTCCAGAAAATAATTCGAACATTCCACAGGTCAATCATTTTGCAGAAACTGTTCCAGTTGCTAAATCTAATTCCCACTTTTATGTCACGTTATGGATGAATAACTAAGCCTAGTGTGAAATATGCAGCAATGTGGACTTGATTGTATTTACATGTGTATTCAGTATTGTATAATGCATGACTATGGATTATCTATGACTGCTGCATGCTGAATAGTCTCATAATTGTTGATCTATTTCTCAAAGAGAGAGGATGCAGATCATAGGGTAAGAGTGTGTATGCTATATCTTTAAGAAGCATGTGAGGCTGTACATGCACGTATACAAGTTCCTGACACGTGCATTCCATAGTGCCATTTTGAAGAAACAGCCAGAGAGAGAACATGCATAACTATAGTTGTTAATTTACATATAAGTTACTTTAGTAAGTCTCTATAGTGATATGTTTGTATTAAATAAAGCTGCTTGAACAGAACTGACGAAGACTCTTTTATCGTGTCCTAGACACAAGTGACAGATAACCAAAACCTTACTAAAAAATCGGCACCAGATAAGTGTGAAAATGCTCATATTTGGAAGACAGAAGATCAAAATGCCAGATCAGAAAATGTATTGATGTGATTCCCAAAAAATAAAAAAAAATAAAAAAATAAAAACAGATTTTCAAAACCACTGTTTTCATGAGTAAAGATATCTGCAAACTAAAGCAAAGTAATTAAAATAAGAACAAACATAAAGTCAATGAAATAGGTACTGTAAATTTATATTTTACTGTATTTGATTTGTAGTTTTAACTAATTTGCAGACATCTAGCAGAGTAATATATGAAATATATCCATTCAAGTTGCAATATAACATGAACAGTCAATCAACAAAATGTAACTAACTTTCAGTTACTTCCAGCTAATTATAAATGATAAGGTAACATTTGTCTACTGCACACTTAATGGTTAAGAGTTACATCACTATAAAGCAGTGTTTCAGTTAAATGTAAATATTGTTTTGAGCCCATGTATAACTGACTGTTAGGTTTGTACCTGTCTGAGTTCCTCTGCGTGTTAACCCAGGTTGTGCTGAAGACATTCTTCAGACTAGTCTGTTTACCTGGTTAATAAATAAATAACCTCATTTTACCAAACACAAAATTACACAAAATGCTATTTAAAATATGTTTTTGCATGATGGGGCAAGGCCTGCTGTACTTTTTATATGGGGGCTGTACTCCATGCTCCACAACTGCTAAAATATTCCAGCTGAGGTCACATGACAACAGGGAGACTAGAATGACTGGTACTAATAAAAAAACAAACTTATTTGCTCTTCCCCAAGTTTAAACAACCTTGGAGAAGGAATAAATAACAGGAACATGAGTGCATAGTCATTCACATAGAGGTATGGGGGATCTTGACCCCTGCCAATCACTTTTATTTAGAAATAACAAGACATCTTCAGCAATGCTGAACTTATATCACCCTGTGATATGCTTGTGCTTAGGCAGTCTATTCAAAATGGCTGTTTAGTTTAATGTATTAGTGTGTTAGTTATATGTAAGTTAGAAACCGTAACTCAAGATTTGTTAAAAAGTGTTTTATAGAATACAATACTTTAGTGACTTGAAGTTTAATCGTCTATTTTCTTTATTTTTTCTACACAAATATACACTTCTCTACACATTACTGTATAAATGAGTGTGCACAACCTTCTAACACAAAATGATGTAATTTACATATATATTTTAGTTCTACTTATTCTGCAGTTTGTGTAAAAACATACAGAAATATGCTGAATTTGATCTGACATGTTGAGGATTGCACTTTTCAGGGATTAAGTCTACTAAGTTAAGAGCAACTTCAACAAGTAAGACAACTCACTGAAATTACTGTCTAGAAAGTGGGATAACAGAGTTTGTGGAAGAGGGTTGCACAGCTTGGCTCCCACATGGAGGCCTCATTCACACACCCTTCTTCCTTAAATATACCAACTACAGAATTGCATGACTTTTGAGAAAGAGAATAATTTCAATGAACTGTCCTACTCACTGAGGTTGCTCTTGATAAAAACAGACTCTAACTAAAAATGTTTGCATGCTTAAATTTAAAGATGCTAGTATTTCAAAGTCATATTGCTCTCTGTCATCCAAGAACAGAACCCTTAAATAGTTGACATTTTTCCACAGGACCTTATCTTATTTAATAAGAAGCAATACCTTTTTCAGGAAATGTATTTTTCAAATCATTATGACTGTAAAGGAAGTATCTAAACATTTAGCGATGCAGTATCAATGTCATATAAAGGAATCTTTGTAGGGGTGAAAAACTAATAAATCAAATTCCACTATGAGAATGGTAAAAGGTGGAGTGAAAACCAGGAAAGTTAATTTCTTGGGAAAAAACTACTAATGCTTCCAGGTCTTGCACCTTATTATCTCAAAATTATTACTGATAATAATTTCTGTACATTGCTGGCAGAGATTACATTTAATGTGTGATTTATATTATATGTTCAGCAAATTATACTGCTGTTGACAAGAAGTAATACAGAAAGTGTAACCTCTGCTTAACATTTATCACTGGTTTACTTAAAAAAAAAACATACTTACTATATCCTTCTGTTAAAAACACAAATCAGTAGTGATGGGCAAAGATGGGACATTTGTGATGTACTCTAGAAACCTAACTCCTCTTATAATAACATTGTATTTCTTGGACATAAACAGAAAGCTGAGTAAGTCTTCTACACAAAGTATGTCCTACAATAAACACACAAGCATACGGAATAGGAGATCAGATAAGGCTTGATTGCTCACAATCAAGTAATTATGTATAAGAATTATGAGAAGTTGGAGGTAGTTATGTTTTGACAAGGCTGGTAGGCTGAGAGACAGCATTGTGCTGTGTCTAGGTTTAGAAGTTTAGAGAACTGTAATAAGAGTTTGTAGCTAAGTGAATAATGAGAGTATTATTCAGAGTATTATTCAGAGTAATAGTACTAGTAAAATGATAGCACAGCAGACAGATTGGGAGACAGAAATGGAATTAGGGAGGGTGGGTTGTGTTAGGCTTACTACAGGGAGAGGTCCAGGTCTGAAGCAGATGTCTTCTAATGTTTTTTTTTTTTTTGGTATTCTTGTGCATGGATGTCTCTGATGTGTAAAGGTAGTTTGTTCCAGGCTAAAGCAGGTGTGTAGCTATAGGGATTTTTGGCCTATAGATTTTTTGGGTTTGTAAATTTCCAGTAGTTGTTGGTCAGAATGTCTGAGAGTTCTAGAGAGGATATATTGTGAAATAAGTGGGGAGATAGAAGGACAGGCAGAAGGTTTGTTTAACATAGAATGAATCATAGGGGGTTGGGAGTAGAAAAGTTGGTGGGAGAACTCTAGCCAGTGAAAGAGATTGAGGGATTGACAGTGGTGTGTTCTTGAGGTATAGTTAGCAGCAAATCTAGCAGCTTTGTTATAGGTGGATTCACGTTTGGAAAGGAGAGCGGCTTGTAGGTTAGTTAGTATTTGTGAATTGTAGACAAGACTAGGAACAAGAAAGGCTTGGGCAAAAGTAAGTCTGGAGTCTTTTGTGAGAAATTTGCTATTTCTATTTAGAAGCCCCAGTTTTTGATGTTTTTTTTTTTTTTTGATGCAGTGGTGGTCATGGAGGTCAAATTTGAGTTGGTCATTTATAATGACTCCGAGCAGTTTGAGTTGAGTTTCAGCATTAATTACAGTGTTATCAAGGGATATAATGGAGAAGGTAGATTTGAGATGTGAGAGAGATTTGAGTAGGGAAAGAAGCAGCTCAGTCTTTTTAGGATTTAGGATGAGTTAGTTATTGGAGAGCCATTGTTCAACAGAGTTAAAGGAGTTTTGTGTGAGGAGATGAAGGTCATAGAGGGAGTCTGGGGTAGAAATGACTGTGGAGTCATCTCCATATTGTATAAGACAGGAGTCATGACAGGAAGAACACAAGTGATTAGTGAAGATATTGAATAATAAGTGACCAAGAATTGACCTTTGAGGAACACCTGTTTTGATGGGGAAGGAGGTAGACATTGAGGAGAGCCATTTAACTGGTTAGTGAGATAGCTTGAGGACCAGGAAACAGTGATACTGGATAGGTTGAGGTCAGAGTGTTTGGAGAGTAACATAGGATGAGAGATGGTACTGAATGCGTTAGATAGGTCAAGAAAGAGATATGAAGTAAGTTTGTTATTGTCTTTGGCAAGGGAGATTGAGTTTGTGAAGGAGATGTATGCAGTAATGGTGCTATGGTAAGGACAGAACCCATGTTGTGTGTTTGTAATTAGGTTTTCTTTGAGTAGATGGCACATAAGTTTCCTATGTACACATTTTTCGAGTATTTTAGAGAGGGGGAACATAATTGCTGTAGGCCAGAAGTTAGATAGTTCTGTGGATTTGCCACCCTTATGAAGAGGCATGGCATTAAATTGTTTCCAGATCAAGGAAGCAGTGGATTCACTGACAGATTGCTTGATAAGAATAGATATGGGGTACGCTAAGGAGTTAGTTGCTAGTTTGAAGAAGAAGGAAGGAAAGTTGTTCACGGAAGGTTTCAGCTTGGGAAGCAGGTGTTTTATATAGCTAATAGAAACTGGTTGCAAAGAAAAGGAGCTATTGTTGTTTGCAGGAGAGGAGGGGTCTGAGTTAGGGTTGCCACCTTTTCAAATGGCCAAAGTGGGACATTTTTGGTACAAACATCAGATTTTACAGACTGACACATACCCACGGTCAGTAAAAACGTTAGAACTTTTTTGCCTAAATAAAAGCTTATTCTTGTAGCATTTTAGTTGCTTATTCTGTTTCTTATAGCATTTAGGTAGTTTAGATAAAGAATAACTGTTTATGCAACTATTACATAAAATATAGGAAATAATTTTGCCCTAAAATCTCAGGACATTTGCCATTTTTACAATTTTTTGTCAGGACACAACTGCCCAAAGAGGGACTGTCCCTCGCAAAGTGGGACAGGTGGTAACCCTAGTCTGAGTAGGTGTGGGACTTATGGGTCTGCTTAGATGGAGTGGAGGGATCTGTGGGGTTTTGGGTCTAAGGTTTGTGTTAGTTTGCTGATAGAGTTAATGAAATGGGAGTTGAATATGACTGCGGTTTCAGTGGGGGTGTTAGTAGGGCAAGGGTGTGGGGCTGAAGCGTTACCAGGGTGCACGATATGGTTAATAGAGCTCCAAAATATTCTGGGATTATTGCAATGAGTTGTTTGGGGGTTGAAATACAAGCTTTTTATTGTCAAGAGTAATTTGTTTTTTGGTGATGTTGCATAGTTCTTTGTAGGTTTGAAGATGGATGGGAGATTTTGTCTTAGTCCAGAGTTTCTAGGCAGAGTCTCTTTTTTGCATGAGAGTATGAGTAGATGGGGATAGCCAGGGGGAGAGAGGAGGGATTTCACTCTCTTTTTACTAATAGGAGCGAGAGAGTTGAGGATGCTTAAGAAAATGTTGTTAAATATTTGCACTGCATCACTAAGTGGTAAACATGATAGGAAGGACCAGTTAATAAAAATGAGTGTGCTATTTAGAGTGTCAGGGCTGAAGTTTGATAGGCTATGGCAGTATTTTAATTTATGTGGCTTTGGTAGGTGAGGGGTGAATCTTTAGAAGAGGATGGGAGAGTGGTCACTAATGGGATCAGGTAGAGATGTAGGGTGATTGTATGGGACTGGGTTAGATACCAGTATCCAGTTTATGATAGAGAAGGTGTTGCTGGGTTTATTGAGGTGAGTAGAGGAGGTGCCTAGTTGTGAGAAGCTATGGAGGTTAACGCTAGAGTTAGGGGAGTTAGATGACAGGGATAACCAGTTGATGTTAACATTTCCTAATGGGATAGTTTTGCTAGTTACACTGTGTGTGAACCAGGAGAGTATGTGTTTAGTACTGGGATATTGTTGCCAGGGGGAATATATACAGCACCTACAGTTAGTGTTTTAAAATAATTTAATTTATAGTTCACAATTAAGAGTTCATTTGGAAGAAACTGAGGGGGTGTATTGTCTAAGGGATAGAGGATGAGGTAAATTAAGAGTTATGCCACCACCTTTCTCTTTAGGTCTGTCAAGTCAGATGTTATAGCCAGGGGGGTAGACATTTTTTATCTGGGATGTCAGGTTTGAGCCAGGTTTCTGTGACAGCTATGACATTAGGAGTATATTTGTCAATTAGTGCATGGAATTCAGTAATTTTGTTTAAGAGGTTGCAAATGTTAAGACAGAGGAAGGTTAGATTCTTAGAGAGGGGGAAATTAGTGGGAGGTATGTTGAGTAGAGTGGCAAGTCAACGTGCTGTTGAGGATGGTGGCAGGGTTAGGGTGGATGTCTCCTGTGAGTATTGTAGATCTGAAGAAATGGAGTACTGAAGGAAAGTTGAGGTGTTGGTGTTTAGTTTTGATTTTGGGGCAAATAAGGGGGTAGGGAACCTTGATTTTTGGAAAGACTGAGTTGAAAGTAGGAAGTATTGATGTTGAATGGTAAAAGAATAGAAGATTTGGGAGTATAGAGTGTGGTGAATAGAGGTAGGGGAGAAAAGGGAGGGATAGATGGAGATGTGGTATGAGGCGAGGCAGGATCAAAGTAGAAGAAGAGGAGGAGCAGTGAGGAGAGTTAGATACATGGTGAGGGTGAAAAGAGATACTGTGAAGTGGTGGTAAGGTTGATGAAAGTATTAGATGAATATGACTAAAGTTGGAGTGATGAAGCAGTTTGGCTGAGGTAGTGTGTTGAGAGTTCTGAGTGCTGAGGTGAGAGTTAATTTGAAGTAGGTTCAGTTGAAGTGGTGTATTGAGAGTTTTGAGTGATCAAGGCGTGACAGAACTTTAGAGAGGGGGGAAATAGATGAGGTAGTGTGTTGAGAGTTCTGAGTTATGAGGGGTGAGAGAATCTGAGAGATGGGGAATAGTGTTAGAAGGAATGAGTGAGGGGTTTTACAGATAAGGCAGTGGTGTTAGGGAGTATGAGTAAAGTTTATAACTGAGCGAGTTAGCAAAGGAGGTTAATAAAATTTGAGAGAAGTCTATATATGTATAAAGGAGAAGAATAATAATATAATGTGCGAAGGTGTGTTTAAGGTGGGAAAATTGCAGGTGAGGTATGGCGAGGATAGAAAGATGTGGCTAGTGGATTGGTTGTCTAGGTCGAGAACTGGAAGATGTAATATGTAAAGTTAGTATGTAATTAGAGACAATAAAATAAATAATTAATGTTTCAGGACTGACAGTCAGTGTTTTGTCTATTAATTAAATTAACTTTCATTGCGAAGTGGCAATACTGTATATACCTAGGGGAGACCCAGATTAAAGGGCCAGAAAGTTATGATGTTGAAATATGTCATTTAAATTTGTACTGAGACAGAACATGTAATTTTTAAGAAAACCGCGATAAATCTGAATAGCAGACTGTTTACATATTTTTATTATATATAAGTAACATGCTGGCTCTCTTACTGGACATTTATAACTTTACATACAAAATGATAGCCAGTCTAGTTTATGATGGCAAAACAGTGTGGCAGGATTTAGGTTATTGAGAACTTACCAGCCCCTGTTGTGAAAATGTCATGAAGCACAACTGACTAGCTTAACCATATGAAAATTAAACAAAGTAAGCAATAATGCCTGAGAATATAGGCATTATAGGAAAATAACCAACTGCCTAGAGGTGTTATGAAACCCATCACTACAGGTGGACAGCCTTCCCGTTCCGCAAATGTTCATTATTTCCTTAGGAGCATCCAGAAGTGCATTATTGGGCTTAGAAAATGGGACTCGCATTTGTATTTGTTGATAGTGTGTAGTTGTATGTACCATGCATGTGTGTATGCAGAGATGTACTCATGGGGGTGGGGCAATGGTAACAGTCCACCCTAACTGCAGACACTAAGGGGATGATTTGTAAACAACAGTTTCCTTTTTTTTTTGCTCCATTTCCAGTTTATTAGATTTTTGAGTTGAAACCCAAAAAGTGTGCCATAAACATGAGTGTGTGTGTGTGTGTGTGTGTGTGTGTGTGTGTGTGTGTGTGTGTGTATGAAACGTGTAATGAGATTGGAAGAACCTATCAGGTGGCCATTGTTTTCAGCAGTAGAAAGCCAAGGAGGAGCAGGCCGGAGATAAGTGCATATTATTTTTTTTTTTTCAGTTAGAAGTGCAAACACAGTTCTTAGGGCAAGTTCGTGACAGGGATTTAATTTACTTCATTAAGTCATCTGTCAGCCAGGGCATTGTAGATTGCCAGACTGAAGTTTTTTTTTTTAAATATGCAGGTAGATAACCTGATTTTCTTTCTTTCTTTCTTTTTTTTTTTTTTTTGAGAGGGTAGCATGGTGTGTGACACAGCTAGCTTTGTTACGGATGTAAATATTGTGGGAAGAAATAGCCAGGCAATTGTTATGGCTAGGCTTGTATAGGCCCTAGGGCCGATAGCCTAGTACCAACCTATGAAGCTATGAACCTAACTACCTTTTCATTTGCTCAATTTAAAGTTTGCTTAGTATACCTTTGAGTGAAATAAACTGAAGTATGTATATTCTTTTTCTTGTCCTCTTCATTTGCTCAGTTTAAAGTAAGGCCTGGCTCGTGCGCATTTCTGTCAAATAAACTCTAATATTTATGCTCCTTTTGGAAGGAAAGGTAGCTAGCTGTGCTGTGGTTTAAAATAATTCATCCTTGCAATTTGCTCATTTTAAAGTCTGGCTAATTTTAAAGTGTGCATTTGTAAAATAAATTGGATTTTTTTTATGGGAGGGAGTCGGCTAGCTGGACTGTGGATGAAAGTAACCTACCTCTTTATTTACCCAGCTCAACGTCAGTTAAGGCCTGGCTAGTGTGCATTTGGGTGAAATAAATTGGAATATTTTGGGAGGAGGGTTGGCTAGTCATGCTGTGGAAGAAAGTAACATGTTCTATTTATTTGTTTAATTTAAATTCTGCCATTAAGGGCTAGTGTACAGTTGTGTAAAATGAATCAGAATATTTATGCTCATTTTTGGGAGACGGTGGCTACCTGTGTCTTGGATGAAAGTAACTTGTCATTTTTATTTGCTCATTTTAAAGTCTGTTTAGTGTGTATTTGTATGAAATAAACTAGATGTTTTGGGGGTGGCCAGCAGTGCTGTGGATGTAAGCAACATACCCTCTTCATTTGCTCAGTTTTGAGTCTAGAATTAATGACAAGGGCACATTTGTGTGAAATCCATTGAAATATTCACTCTTTTTGAGGAAAGGCTATGCTGTGGATGAAAGTAATTTGCAATCTTTATTTGCTTTAAAAGTCTGGCATTAAGGTTTAGTGTGCATTTGTGTGAAATAAACTGGAGTATTTACTCGCTAGTCAATCTTTGTATGAAACAAATCCCAACTTTGAAAATGTTTGGTCTTCAGCTTACCTTCTTATTGTTTGCCTAGCTTACAGCCTGGCTTTACATGACTAGTGTGCAACTGTATGACGTGCTTGACATTTACTCTCTCGGAACGGTTTTCATGAAACCAAGTTGAAACTATTCCTGATTTTGTGACATTACCTGATTTTGATCTGTTCCTAACAAAAGTTGTATTTTGAGCAGCTCACTGAGGACTTCAGTCATTGAATGCTGACAAATCCTTGAGTTTCAGACATCATATCTTTCAGAAAATGTATACCAACATAAACATTGCTAGAGTAGAAATTTTCTGAGTATATTAGAGCAATCATCACATGTGATTATTTGAAATACTATTTAAATGCTTTTAAATGTTGGAATAGCATTTCTGATGAAGTTCATGCTGATTAAAAGTGGACGAAACGCGTAAATAACGGACTTTGGTGTTTCCTTTCTGCAGTCATTTCTGGAGTTTAAGTTATTTCGTTTTGGTGTGTGTTTTAAGTCTTTATATTAGAGCAATATTTAAAATATCTCTGATTTGGAGCATTTGTCTCTCATTATTTTTATATGTCTCTGATTCTTCTGCTAAGAATTTGACAGTGATTATTTTTATCATGGTCAGATGAGATATACACAGCAAAGTGGTTATTTATTGGACGATTCTCTCATGACCATTACTTTTTCATTTTCAGTAATTCTTTGTGGTTTATGCTTCCAGTGCCTTTCATCTACCTATATGTTGCAAAATATGACAATAAAATATAATACTCAGCTTGATAAAAAAAATGTTGTGGGGAGGAAATTGGCACAAAGAGAGGACGGGCCATATACATTTAATGTTAACTGACAATACTTGAGTTGCTTCTGCAATCTTGTCTTTTAAGGGGTAACAGCTTGGCATCTTATAACATTGAGGGGAGGGGTATGTTTATATCTATCCCCTTCACAAGGCCGAAATCCAAAATAACCAAAGAGAATTTGCTGAGAGGAAATGAGTGTAGCTTTAATTTACCAAATGATAAAAGTGTTTCTCAGGGTAAGTAAACACTTGTCCAACATCGGGGAGTATGCCCTTTTCCCCAATGTAGTGTGATCCCAGAGATGGTATGTATACTTGGGGGGGAGCGGGAGGTGCGGGGGCATAGCTCCCACCTGGGTGGGTTTGATACATTGTGTTGTGTTTTTACATAACTTTTGGGCAAGTGTTTGCTTACCCTGAGAAACACTTTACTTAAACTTTCTCCCTTTTCGTCTCGGCAAATTCGTCTTTGGTTATTGCGGACTTTGACCTTGTAAACCTGATCCGTATATATATATATATATATATATATATATATATATATATATATATATAATACTGACACAAGTAGTCTGCATATGCCTTACTCGATTTTAGGGTCCAACACAGACACTGAATATGGGTCTGAACAACATTCAAGCAAAAATGACTCTCTCTTAGTTAAATTTTTTGGAGCATTTTTTTTTTACTCTCCAGTGCATTATTCTAAAGCCCCCTACCCAGTCCTCCACATCCATCACAAGGTTAACCAGCCACCTCCTGACCCCATGGAATTCCTCCTACAGAGATGAAGCTGGCATTGGTCCTAAGGGCATCTTGTGGGTCTGGACACAGGCCTACTAATGCGGGGGAACAGGGTGTGGCCCACCCGGCTGCAGACAGTAAGGGGGTGCAGCCTTACTTTTTAAAAGCTTTTTGCATTTTAAATGTGAAAAGCTTAAACTAAAACAAGAGCTGGATCCTTTAAGGGCATTCTTCTTTAAGAATGCTCTCTAGCCTGTGTGTCCCTGCATACATTGATGCACACACCTGTTGCATACTCCTTTTCAGTATTCCGTGTGGATTGAAATACAAAATGTTTTGTGTGTGTGTGTGTGTGTGTGTGTGTGTGTGTGTGTGTGTGTGTGTGTGTGTGTGTGTGCACATGCATATGCGTACATCTCAAGTTGGGACAAAAGCTCAAAAATAGGGACAGATTTTAAATATTGCTCTTATAAACTTAGGAAATTCCTAGAATAACAGAATTTGTGTTGGCATGTATTTTCTGAGCAATATGAAATCTGAAACTCAAATGTATGTCATTATTTACAAACTTTAGTCTTCAGTGATTTACCAGAAAACCTCAAATTTTAGGAGGAAGAGATCAAAAATGTGATAAAAAATCTGGACATTCTGTGAAAATGTGGACTGTTGAGAGCTATGCAGGTTAGTAAATTTCCTCAGGCTCAAACCCTGTACCTTGGTTACAGGAAACAAAAGTTCAAATCCTCTACACCAACTACAAAACTAGTGAAAAAGTGGGTTTTAGTACATTTTCAAGGAATTAAGATTCACTGCATTTTTAAGGAATTGTGAGCTTCAAGGGAAGAGAGGTTTACTGCTGCTCATGCTAAGTCCGTTTTCAATGTGCATCTGTTTTGTTTAGCAAATGATCATAGCATAACAGGTGGTATACTCGCTTTTGATACAGAAGACCTTGGCTTCTACTCCCTCAGCATGCAGACGGACTGCTGATACTGTGTTGTACCTGAAAGGGGTGGGGGTGCTTCATTCCTGAGTGTGTCCTCCTTTGTATGAGATGCCTAGTAACTATGAACCTGTTGTTGGTTTACCAATCATTCACTATTGCAGTATTACCAGCTTACCTTTTTTTATTTAATATAGGCAATTTATTCTCCAAGGGCAGTAGGCACTGAATGTGTAGATTAAACACTGAAATATAAAGTTGTACGCTAGCAGCCATCTCTTCATTAGTTACAGATCTACGTAATGTGGAATTATTCAGATGGCATTTACTTCTGCTGAGATTGTGTATTGGTGGATTGTAATGACAGAAGTTTGAGTGACTTTTTTTGGTTGCAATGTTCTAAAATGGGCAGCTCTGTCATTATTGGGTCATAAGTTTTGTTTCATTGCTTACTGAAAAAATGTACAAAACTACAAATTTAAAACACACTGTAATAAGCGGTTCTGTATTATACAAGGAATATAATTTAATACAATCAGGAAGGTGAATCAAAGAACACATGCATGTATGCATTGTTCTGAAAAGGTGTGCAAGGGCCCCTATACGGTTTGAAAACAGCCCAAAGGTAAACTCTATTTGCTATTGGCCAGGCACATTGTCTTTGAATGGGTTTCAATGTCATGTCAAAGAATGTGAGTTTCAAGGGCAGAGAAGTTTACTTTTAATGCTAAGTCTGTTTTCATTGTGGCACTGTATTGTTTTGTTTAGCAAATGTCTATCAGTGTTAGAGCTATCAAATTGGAAATAAAAGTTTTAAATTAAATCCAAATATCTCAATTATTCAAAGAAACTTTATTGTCATTTAGGAAACACAAGTGCTACCTAAATTCAATTTTGAGTGTCTTTTACAGGAAAAAAAACGTACAGAAAAAGAAAAGACATGACAGATATTAAAGAATAAACAATAACTATAGTTCATAAGTAAATGTCTGGTAGCTGCCGCACATGCTTGTACATTATTTATATACACTGGGCACACTGACTACTAGATGATTAACGCATGAAAAGAAAAGTACACTCTACACAGAAGTGAGACTGGGTGATATTGCACATAGGAAGTGATTGGAATTGCACTTGAATCAGAATACTTTAATTTTAGAATGCAATAAACAAATAGAATTACTGTATGAAAAAAGTAAAAGAACGGGAATGTAACAATCTGTTACAGTTTTGATACATCCAGATTTACGTCTGCGTTAATGAGTCTTATTGCAGTTGGATAAAAACTGTTCATGAATCTGGAGGTGCTGCAGCAGATGCCCCAAAACCTTCTACCAGATGCAAGTTTAGTGTACCAAACATGCGCTGGATGAGAAGAAGCGTCATTCAGTAGTTTGCGGGACCACTTTTTACATCTCAGTTCAAACAGCTCCTGTAAGGTAGGAAGACTAGGGCCCACGATCGTTTCTGCTGTTCTTATTATTCTTTGCAGCTTCTTCCTTTCAGCCATTGTGCTGTTACCCAACTATACAGTCCAGTTGCTGGTGATAATACTCTCGATGGCTCCCCTGTAGAAGGTATTCAGAATATTCCTAGAGAGCTTTGCTTTTCTAAGCCTTCTTAGGAAGTGTAGTTACTGGTGGGCTTTTTTAATTAGCTGACCTGTGTTTGTACTCCAAGAAAGATCCTCTGATATGCGCACTCCCAGGAACTTTATAGTTTGGACTCTCTCCACTTCTTCACCGTTGATCGTGAGGGGCAGGTGGATGGCAGAGTTTTTTTTCTGAAGTCACTAATGATTTCCTTTGTTTTATTCATGTTCAGGTCCAAATTGTTGTTATTGCACTATTCAATCAGGGAGATGACCTCATTCCTATACCCACTCATGTCATTACCACTGATGAGTCCCACCACTGTGATGTCATCTGCAAATTTGATGTTGTGGTTGTTGCTAGCTTTCGCAGAGCAGTCATGGGTAAGGATTGTGAACAGTAGAGGACTCAGCACACAGCCCTGGGGTACACCAGTGTTGACTGTAATACTCTCTGAAGTGTTGTTATAGGCACAGGTCTTTTGCAGTCTTCCAGTCAGGAAATCGAGGATCCAGTTACACAGCCCTTTACTTATGCCAAAGTTGATTAGCTTTTCTACAAGTTACACTGTATTCACCAAACTGAATGCTGAGCTGAAATCTATGAACAACAGCCAGGAATAGTCGTTCTTCTCTTCAAGATGCTCCAATGTGAGGTGAAGTGCCACTGAAATGGCATCAGCAGTTGATTTAGTCGTCCAGTAGGTACACTACAATGGGTCCAAGGATTGGGGTAGAACTATAGTCAAATGCCTTATGAAAGAGTCTTTCAAAGCATTTCATTACATTTGATGTAAGGGCTACTGGCCTGTAATCATTTAGGCAGGTGGGGTTGGCTTTTTTGGGCAGAGGGATTATGTTGGTAACTTTGAGGCATGCTGGTACTTTTTCCTGGACACTTGACGTATTGAAGATGTCCATCAGGATTATGCTGAGTTGGTTTGCACAACCTTTCAATACTTTCCCCAGAATGTTATCTGGGCCAGCAGCCTTCCTGGGGTTCACTCTCCTCAGATGGTTCCATACATCCACAGCACTGAAGTTGAATACTGCCTCCTTTTGGCCACTGAGAAGCTTTATAGCCTCCAGTTTGTTTTTCTCTTCAAACCTGCCATAAAATGTGTTTAGACTGTCCAGAAATTCAGTGCTACACCCAGATGACATGATCAGTTAGTTGTTGAATACCATGCCACAGGCTTCTTGAGTCTTTTGTATCCTCAAAGCATCCTTGTATCCTCTTTCCATACTCCCTCTTGGTCTCCTTGATAACCTTTTTAGGTTAGTCCTTGCCACACTCAGACCTTTCCTATCCTTTGCCCTGAAAGCAGTGTTTCTTGCCCTCAACAGCTTGTGCATCTTGCTGTTTAGCTATGGTTTTTAACCGGCTCTTACTTTAACATTTTTGATGTTTGTTAAATCCTCCACACATTTGGATATGTAAGCCATAGTTGTCTTAGTATATCCATCTATGCTCACCAGATTATTTACCGTGGTTGCCTCCCTGAAGACATCCCAGTTTGTGGTATCAAAGCAGCCCCTGAGACTTTCTATGCCTCCTTCATGCCAGACCCTGACTTGTTTCACATTGGGCTTATTTCTGATCAAGACAGGTTTGTAAGCTGGTATTAGTTTTATGGAGATGTGATCAGAGCCACCCAGGTTTAGTTGCTGTACAGCTATGTATGCCCATTTTATGTTAGCATAAGCCTTGTCCTGAGTATTTGCTCCCCTTGTGGGAAAATCCACAATTTGGTAGTAATTCGGTAGCACGTCCCTGAGATCTGCTTTGTTGAAGTCATCAGCTATCATAACAGCACAGCCAGAATTCTTGCATTGCAGCTCACATATAGTATTGTGCAGTATATTTAGTGCTTCAGTGATGTTAGCAATCAGTGGTATATATACAGCTGCTACATAGATGCCATTTAGTTCTCTGGGCACATGAATGGGTCTGCATTTTAGTATCAGAAATTCCACATTTACAAAGCAATGCTCAATCACCATGCTACAGGTTTTGCACCAGCTATCGTTCACAAAAATGCACACTCCACCTCCCTTAGCTTTTCCACACAGAGCTAGGTTCCTATCAGCTCTGAACAAAGTGAAACCATCAAGGCTTACAGCACTGTCACTAATTCTGTTATTTAACCAAGTCTCTGTGAAGATTAAAAGACAGGAATTTCTCACCTTATTTGTGGTGTTGAGCTCAAGCCTGAGAAAGTCCATCTTGTTGTCTAATGAGCATACATTTGCTAACAGAAGTGAGGGAAGTGCAGGCCTGTGAAGATATGCTTTCAGTCTGGCAGCAATCCCGTCTCTACAGCCTCTTTTCCTAGTTCTGTTGTATGTCTTCCTTCTGGGACTCCTGCTGATTGTTCCAGAACCTTCCATTTCCTGACTTGGGTACTTTGAAGCTTATTTGGTTAGGATGCTGAGTTCCAGCTGTTCTGTGAGTATTTTAGGCCCCAGATGCTTCATGGTGCACAGGGAGTCCAGCTAGAATGACAGCATAATCGAATACTTGGATTTCCAGAAGTTTCTTTCTACTGTGTATATCTGCAATTTCTGTAGAAGTAAAGAAGAAAATAGTATGTGCACTGAGAGGTTTGAACACTCTTGGTAACTGGAGAGACATAGCTAAGTAATGGAACACTGGAATGGCTGCGGGGGGGGTGCTGTGTTTGTGTGTGTGTGTGTGTGTGTGTGTGTGTGTGTGTGTGTGTGTGTGTGTGTGTGTGTGTGTGTGTGTGTGTAGGTGTGTTTGAGTTTGTAGGGCCTGATCCATTACCCTGCCTAGGACTCCATTTGACCATCATCTGGCTCCAAAGTATATGCTTTATTTCCTCCTCTTACGTGCGTCTGTGTGTCCATGCATCCAAGTGTGAAAAAGTGGTACAGGATTGAAGGAGACTCAGGAGGAACTACAGACAAGACCAGAGAGAATCGTAGTTATTTTTAAAATTAAAAGCAGCCTTCTAGTTGTTCAGTAGTACAAATCAGTACAGAGTTTTTCAGTGGAAAAGTTTTTGTTTGTTTGTTTAATTGAACCTGGCAAACTGGATTAATCACAGTAAAAGAATCAGCCAGGGCATTCTCGACTACTGGATTGAAGGTAAGCATTTTTTAAATGTGAATATAACTAGATTTTCTTTTATTTATGGAGGGGGGGGGTGGCTAGGCTAGTATGTTTGGGTGTTTGCATTTGTTTACATATTTTAAAGTTTGGCTTGTGTGTTTGTGTGTGCATTTGTTTAAATATTTTTAAATTGGATATTTATATATATTTTTTTCATTGTACTCTTCTGCCCTCTTTTTGTTTTAATGGGATGGGGGTAACTAGCTGGGCTATGGGTTAAAGTAACTTGCCCTTTAATTTGTTCAGCTAAATTCTGCAATTAAGGATGGCAAGAGAATATTTGTGTTAATAAACTGGAATACTTCCATCCTTTTTTGGAGGAGGAGGGTTGGCCAGCTGTGCTTTGGATGAATGCAACTTGTCCTTTTCACCAAAATGGTTTAAATTTCATCCTTAAGGCAGATTTGTGTGAATAAATCTGAATATTTATGCATTTTGTTGGGGAGGGGGTTGGTAAACTGTTTTTTCCATATTATTTGAAAGGCTGTTTAGTGTCCATTTGTGTAAAATAAATTGAATGTTTTTGGGTAGGGTTGGATAGCTGTCCTATGGAATCTTATCCTCCTCATTTGTTCAGCTTAAAGTCTGGTATTAAGGACTGGCTAGTGTGCATTTGTGCAAAATAAATTGGAATATTTATGCTTTTTTTTTTACGGGGAAGGGGTGGCTAGCTGTACTGCTGATGAAATAACTTGTGCTCATGAAAGACTAGTATACATTTGAATGAAATAAAAAAGGAATATTGTATAAAGCACATTTGAAATTGCCCCCAGTTTTACAGAATGTTCTTGTATTTGCTTAATACGTTTGGTCTGCAAGTTACTCTCATATTGTTTGCTTAGTTTAAAGTCTGCCTTTACAAGACTTGTGTGGATTTCCATGAAATATGCTGCAATCTTTATTCTCCCTCTGGGTGCTGTATTTGTAAAACTGAGTTGAAACTGTTCCTGATTTTGCACAATATCCCTAAGTTTGCTTCATCTTGATCTGTTCCTAATAGAATTTGGGGTCAACTGTCCACATACAAATCCTGAACTACTAGGCGAGCTCTTAGGGGGCGTGATATCAATGTTGTATTCAACTTTCCAAAGGAGACAATAATGCATTTTTTAACATTTAGCTTTAGTCCATGATTCTGGTACTAGCTATTTGTTTGGAACAAGCCTTTCTGTAGGATGGCTGAGTCTTTTGGGGATTTAATCATTGCTCCTAGCGTGCTCCTCACTGGCCTTCATGTTGTTTCATTTCATGATTACTACTAAAAACAACTGTCATAGAGGAGGAGGAGGTGTTACAAAAAAAATCTGGATGGGGGGAGGGATGTTAAAAAAACATTTCTGCTCCAGTTGTCAAATATGCTAGATATGCAACTGGATCTGGCAATTAACATCTGCTGTTTTTTTTTTCTTCATTATCAACTATCACACTACTCCCCCTTCCTCACAGCTCTTTGATGAAGAGACAAAACATTTTGATTTAGTCTGATATTGCTCCATGGCCAATACTGGTTCCAGTTGACTTCAGAGTTAACCTGGTTTAGAGGGGAAGTCATCTCCTCAGACTGAAGACAGAACTTTCTCTGCAGTTTAATTAGAAGGAGAAAAGGCAACAGGTGGCCATACTTAACATTATGGTTTTATAAATCTTTACCAAATGGCAAAAAAGTGTTTAGAACTTGGAAGATTTATTCAAAACGAAAGCAATTGTTTGGTTTGTTTGTTTTTTCTGCAGACTGTTGGTAGATAATGATACAGAAGCTGGAATATCCAACTTTATAACTAACTTTAAAGCTTGGCACAAATTATATCCTAAAGGTTTTCAACATCTTGAAATCAGAATCACATCTCTCCTGCTAAGAAAAATAGAAAACCTTGGGAATGAGATTGAAACTCCAAAAGATCTACTGATAAAAATCCATCAGGTACAATGGATAGGCAGAGAAAAAAGACACATTTTACATTGTGTTTTGGACATAAAGATGTTTTTTGGCAAAAAAAAAAAGCTTTCCTTTCTGTGGTTGCGCAGAGGACATGTTATCAGCAAATAAAGGAAATTTTTTGGAGTAGGTGGAATTACCCTCAAAATATGACCTAACTTTGAGGATATTATGCAAAAAATAAACATGCAATGCCTTCTGAAAGCAGATTGATTTTATACATACTTTCTGGGAAATTACATCAAAGAAAAATAGTGGCAAATATTAAAAAAGGAAAATACTTTGGAATTCTTTTTGATGGTATGCCTTATGTTTCACATACTAATCATATATGTGAAGTGATCAGATACATCCACACTGAAAACAGTAAAGTGGAAATAAAGGAGTCAGTTTGTGCTGCTTTCTTATTTCTGGGAAAACTACTACTGAACTCACAAAAGCGATCTTGAAAAACATCAATAACGAGAGACTACACATAAAACGTTGTTGTGGTCAAGATTATGACTATGCAGCAACTATGGCCTATATCAATGATGGCAAACCTATGACACACGCCATGACGTTTTGGGTGGCATGCCAGCGATCACCAACACCCAAATTACCAAAGACACTGCTTTTGCATTCATTGCTCATGAGAAGTGCACTGAATTATTTTGGGTTTGGCGTTTCAAAAGCTCCTGGCACACAAGGTTTACCATCACTGGTCTATATTTACAGCGGTGTTCAGGCAAACATCAAAGAAATTAATCTTAAGCCCTTATTTGTACCTTATGGAAATCATTCTTTGAAGTTTTATGGGGTTCACTCTTTTGGAAGTGTTTTGCCTTGTGGGACATTTTTTAGAATTTTGGAAAAATGTATTCCTTGTTTTCAGTTTTACCTTATCAATGGAAAATATTGCAGAATGTACATATAACTGTGAAAAGACTTTCCAAGACAAGATGAATTGTTCATAATGAAGCTTTGTGAGCAATTTTTGAAAAGGTAATCTTAACCTTTGAAATGCTCTCAGATCCAAAAGAAAATGTGGACACAAGAGGGTTATCTCAGATTTTGCTCTGTTGTATATGCATTTTCTTTGCTGAATTATATTTTTTCCAGTGTGAAGATTTAGAGGAGGTTGTTCAAACACAAAAACATTTGCAAACAGCCAGAATCAGCTTTGAACAATGTACATTGAAACTTCACGCTTTACAACTGTTCCTTGAAGATCAGCACACAGAAACTGTGGAGAAAGCCATTAACAACGCAATGACAACATTTTAGGAAATTGACTTTTGCAAAAAAAAAAAAAAAAAAAAAGAAAGAATTAAATTATGAAGAAGAATGCAAGCAGAAACATTAAAATATGCAGTTCTTACTTTGCCAGAAGAAACCAAAAGGGCAGTGCTTGAATGCCTTTATAATTTTTTAATCAATGGATCAAATAATATCAGTGTTTGCTATCATTTATCCATTTTCTCTTATGTTTGCAGAAGAAAAATAAGACATTTTTACCAAGTATAACAGAAATTTATGATGAATTTCAGGAAAAGACATTTGAAAGATGTTAAAATCCATCCTGGAGAAATACAAGCATGGACAGTATTGTAGCTTCTGGAATTTACTGTGAAATGGGATTTTAATGAGTCTCTGTCAAACTTACCCTAATGTTTAATAATTTTCTTACTGTTTGTGTATCTGTTGCTTTATGTGAAAGAAACTTGGAAATTAAAATGAATTAAAGCTGTTCTTCAATCAGCTATGAGCAAAAAGAGATTGACAAATCTTTCTATATTGTATATTGAGCATGAATATGCAAAAAAGATCAAATCTGATAAATTTCATTGACAAATTTGCAGAAGTTAAGGCTCACAAATTAATGCTTTTATTAAACAAAAGACCAATATGTAGGTGTAAGTTTTCCTTTTTTTCAAAAATACATTAATGAAATGTTTCCTTGCTTTTGCTGTAATATTTTATGTATTTATTTATTTTACTGACATGATTATATGTAGGAAGTTCAGTACAAGAAAAATGTTACTATTTTGTTTTATGATCATTATCATTTTTCATTTCATGATTATTACTAAGAATAATTGTCATGTTTTAAAAAAAATCTCTACTCTAGCAGGGGAATCTTTAAAAAAATTCTCCACTCTTGGTTTCAAATACACTAGGTATGCCACTGTGTGTGTGCGTGTGTGTGTGTGTGTGTGTGTGTGTGTGTGTGTGTGTGTGTGTGTGTGTGTGTGTGTGTGTGTGTGTGTGTGTGTGTGTGTGTGTGTGTGTGTGTGTGTGTGTGTGTGTGTGTGTGTCTTTGTATGGTTTTACTTGTTTTGGTAAAAACAATCCCTTTAGCGTATTCTGATTATACATTGTTATGGCACAGATTACACCATTTCACCATTTCACTGAGTATAATGAAGTATACACAAGATGATTGTGTGACAAGTTAGGCATTCAACATAATGAATGATAAAAGTCTGTAAGTTTTATTGTGTTATGTTGATATAATCTTTAAACATATGTTTATTGATTTTCTGTTATTTACTTGTATTTTTTAACTTAGGTACAGTAGTGATGTACAAGGTCTCTTTTCAGACTTAGCCCAAGAGCACACTCTAGCTAAGAGACAAGAGCTGTGTAGCTAAAACAACAGCTTACACTGGAACTCTGATAAGGGTTTTCTCCTTTCACCTGTGGTAGAATAACCTTGGAATTTAGAAGGTTAAGTAAGGAAGCAGAGGGCACCCCCACACATTTTTACGGTGGGGATGGCTTTGACCAACAGAGAAGATGAAGTAGCTTTTTTTACCTCAGACCCTCTTTTTTCATCTGATAATATCATTTGGATATCTGGTTATCTGGTTTTCAATCAGGCATCCTAAATCTGAATGCAGGCTGTTGCGTTTAGGGGTGTGCCTGTTCAAAAACTGAGGTGGTCAGTGATATACCACAAGGTTCAGTTCTTGTTCTATGTTTTGTATTATACAACTGTTTCTTTAAAGCAGTTAAACAAAGTAATTCAATATGGTTAGCCACATTTACCAAAGACATCAAACTAAATTAAGTATTTACAGAATTTCATGACTGTCAAATCCTGAAACACTACCTGAAGATACAGGTCACCAACATAGCTAACCTTTACTAAAATTCTTAATATGGACTTGAGGCCTAAAAATCAACATTACTCCTATATTCTGGATAAAAGTATTCATTGTCAACTCTACAAAAGATATTGGGACTTTGTCTCACAAGTTAAGTTCTGAATGCAGTGCTGGATCAGTTCAGTAAAATGCTATGCCTTGTTAGTTCTAGTTTAAGTATCCAGTGCCATCCAGGCAAAGCATTAATGTTTTTTTTTGTAAATAAAAAAATGCTCTTCCTTACACTGTTACTTCTTTAAGACTGTCTTGAAATTTCATTCAGCAAGGGATTTCCAGATAGTTGTTTAAGTGGTCCATGGTAGCACTGCACTCAGGGTCAGTGCTAGCATTTTGGGGGCCCCTAGCAAATTTCAAGATGGGGACCCTACCCGGGAGAATATAAAGTGTGACCACATTGCTGTCACACCTCTTTCCCTGTCAAGCTCATCCAGCACCATTTAAAGATCACTATAGGGGTGATCATTATAGGCCTTTAAGTGTTTATGCCGCTTAATTCCCAGGATCGCCTTCTTTTCCCTTCACCATAGTTAAAATCCTTACTTCTTCCTTACCCTTGTCCCAGACTTCCCCTAAGTGTTCTTCTGCTCCATCTATGGCACAAAGCTTATCAGTCATTAGGCTCTAAAGCCATCGTTGCAATTCACCCTGCTACATAGGTAGGGAAGTGCCAATGTGGTTCAGTAAATTTATTGTTTCATTTCATCATCAACATCAACCCCCCTTTTCACATTTTCTACATGGGGTCAGGGTGTCATGTTAACTGTTGCCATTTCTCTTGATTCAATGTCACACTCGTGCTCTCTTCGACACTCATGCCAGACTGTCATAGATCTTCAATCACACGTTCCATCCATCTCTTTGCTATACAGCCTTGTTTCCTCTTACATTCTTCCTGTCTGTCCCAAATCTTTTTCACCATACTGTCTTCTGCTTTTCTGCACATGTACCTGAACCACAGTAATCTGTTCTCTTTGATATTTTCTGGAATTGGAGCTACTTTGGCTTCTGAGCTTATGTCCACATTTCTTCAATTGTCCCACAGTGTGCATCCTACCACCCTTCTTCTTAGGGTGCTAGAGCCCTGAATAATTCCTTGATATGGTGTACTTTCTCTCCAGTCAACTTCCAGGTCTTCAGCCTGGTCTCTGTTGACCTTAGAGTCTTCTCTGACCACTGCTTGCAGCTGATTGTGGCAACCAGTGGTTTATGCTGTGGGCTGACTCTTTCACTGGGGATGACTTTGCAATCACTGATTCTACCCCAGTGTCTTTTTTCTTATTAGGAGGAATTTTCCCTGAGTTGCATGTTGGCCACTCTTGTATACGATCTTGTGACTGTCCCTCTTTCTGAACCATATGTTGGCTACTATCAAGCCATTTTCCAGATATAAGTCTAAAATGGCCTCTTCTTTGTTATTCATGTTGCCCCACCCATGTGGACCCTGGCCGTCCTCAATCCTGGTTATGTCTATCCCCATATGTGCATTCAAGTCACCCATTATCAACACCAATTCATGCCGGACTGCTTTACCTAGTAGGTCCTGAACCACTTTCTGAATGTATTACTCTCTTCAATATCACAACCCTACTGTGGGGCATGAATACTGTCCAGTTATTAAGCTGGAGTCTGATTGCCATGAGTCTGTCACTAATTCTGATGATATGTCTTCTGAAACCTCTCTCTCACCACAATTCCTATACCATTTCTAGCCAGTCCTCCTCCTGAGTAGTAGTCTCTGGATGCCAAGACAAGTGGCTTTGCTGCACTGCCCTTTCATACATAGAATGTCCACCCTCCTTCATACCATCATGCCATCTGCTTTTAAGCTCCATCCTGTCAGTGAACCTACAATGAGTGTAGCAATTCTTAGTTTATGTTTGGCAGATTGATTGGTCTTATGTCCAGCTTTTGCTCAATAGAGGTATCCCAGGTAACCCAGGCTGGTTAACTAAACACTGGCCAGCCAGTAGCCTATTGACCCAGAGCTGTCGGGCTTTATAATGGGCACACACTGATCAACAGGGGCATGTACACCACTCCCTCCATTAGCATTGGTCCCTAGTGTAGATTGGAGTAGTCGGGGTCCTCAAACCATTTATCACCAGCCAATACCCATGCTCATTTGGTGACATTAGTCAACATGACTGAATCACCTAGAGCCATATTTTACACTGTCAAGTGGCTAGCCCTGCCTCAGCATGAAGTCTGTCATTCATGTTCTCTTACCTTGAGGATACTGTGCAGCACAGTGGATGCCCAAAGCAGTTGGTTTGTACAACTACTCCCCCTGTACCACACCATGTAGAGTCAGTGCTGCTGCCCACAGTTCCATTCATTGGTGAGTTACAGATGGAAACACGCAGCATGTCTTTTGGAGGTGTGAAAAACCCCACAGAGACACAGGCAGAACATGTAAACTCCTAACAGGCATTGGCCAGAGGTCAGAATTGAACCTTGTGCATTGGAGGAGAAGACCCTAACCATTATGCTAACTGGTCTTACTGTTTCATTTACACACCTCCAATTGAACTGGGGTATAGTCCAATATTATGACTGGATTAATTTGGAAAGTAGCATTTAGACCTGCATGTTCTTTTGCTATATAGCATCTGTTAAGTCTTGCCAGCATCCCATATCATTCACAGTAATATGTACAATCAATGTTTGTACCATTCAAATTCTCTGTGCCTCACAACTCAAACATCTGCATACACTTACTCAAATGTACTCTATCCCTTTGTAAAGTCTTTGGACTTGGGCCTCCAGTAACGTTCAGGGTGTTCATCACTACCTTCCAGTCACCTGCCGCTTCTAACAATCCTTGGTGGAAAGAGAGAGCTTCAGCCATTATTTGCTTTATTATACTTAGAATGGTCCTGGGTGGAAAACATTTTGATGCTACGGTAACCACTAATTCCAGATATCTTCCCTTTATTAATACATATCTTCTCTCTTTATCCTTCCTTTCCTCCCCTCTCCATTTGTAAATTTATATTTTTTCTAGTTAATATTACTACACCTGAAATACTTCCAGTATTCAGGCCAGCACAGTACCATTCTCTGCCATTGTTTAAATGATTCTCGTGTAACAAAGCTATACTTTTATTCCCATTAGCAACATATAGCGGGACTTTCTTCCTGTTTTCCTTGCCTATCAGCCCATTAACATTTCATGACATTAATGCAATAACCAACAATCAGGTATTTGCTTTAGTGCTAGCCTGTAAAAAAAAAAAAAAAAAAAAAAAAAGACGACTTAGTTCCTTGTCTGCTGCAGCCAATCAGGTCACATGCTTCACTCAAGTGAACCTGATTGATGGCAGCTTACAGACAAGTTAAAAAAAAAATGAAAAACGTTTGTGATCATGCTGTGATATAATGCAGCTATGCGGACATCTACTAGGTGCCGAGGGATGAATGAAGGAGAAGAAACCCACAGTTGCTGCATGGGGGCCCTTATTCACAGGGAGATAATTGGGCTGCAGGTTCCACGGTTGCTAAATGCCAGCTATGATTGCAGTTATGGATTTCTTCAACTGTGTTTTTTCCATTAAAATGACTGGGTTTACTCATCCTGTGGCAGCAGACATTTGCCTGGTCTATCTGAGTTTGAAATACATAAAAGAACTCATACTGTTGACATTTTATTGACCAGAGGGCTCATTAGTTAGTTTTCTGTTTTTTCTGTGTTGCTAAGAATTTTGTGCATTTGCTTGGGTCAGCAGTGCCCTGTACAGTAGCAAACCCTAGAAAGAACAGTTCATAAAAATGTATCCTATAAAGCAAAAATATAATGCAAATACCTTGTGCGCCAACAAGCTTAAAGCAGCTAGTTGGGAATCAAGTGGCAAAACCTACAGATTTATTTGAATACAGTATTGTGTAAACATTAAAATTAGTAGACTTTAGTAATGTTTAGACTAATCTGCTCCAATAAAACACCCATAATAGCATTCTAACTCCAAACAACCACCCGCTTACAAATCAAAGGATTGGTTTAGTATGGATATGCAATTTGCTACCTTCTCTGTAGCCAGTTTGGTGGATATGGGCATCAAGAGACAATGTAGCAATTATCTCATATTTACCATATTTACTGACAACCACTTAATCTTTAAAGAAGCAGACACGGCATGCAGGTGTACTCACACAATGACACAGAAGGATAAACTCTTACATACAAGTGCACAATAGGTTGTCGAAACCACGCACACACCACCCACCAAGCATAGTACATAACATACACATAGACTAATACATGCTGGGGCACTTAAAAGCAATCTTCATAAACAACAAAGATTGCCTAGATCACCCGTTGCCAATGCTATGTCTCAGCAAGCCCAAAGGCACTCAGAAAAAACAGCACCTAACTTAACACGTACTGTCAATCTCAGTGCAGCTCCAAACACCAAGCTCCTAAGGCAAACAAACACACTTCCCAGGGCTCTCGTCATATGAGACTCTATTGTATGACATACTGATGCCCCTCTAACCAATCTGAACAAGGAGAAGATAACCAAGGAAACTGAAGAACAGACTGAGTGGACTCAAATAAAAACAATAATAAAAAAACAAGGAGAAGATAACCAAGAAAACTGAAGAACAGACTGAGTGGACTCAATTAAAAACAATAACAAAAAACAAGAAGAAAATAACCAAGAAAACTGAAGAACAGACTGAGTGGACTCAATTAAAAACAATAATAAAAAACAAGGAGAAGATAACCAAGAAAACTGAAGAACAGACTGAGTGGACTCAATTAAAAACAATAATAAAAAACAAGGAGAAGATAACCAAGAAAACTGAAGAACAGACTGAGTGGACTCAATTAAAAACAATAATAAAAAAACAAGGAGAAGATAACCAAGAAAACTGAAGAACAGACTGAGTGGACTCAATTAAAAACAATAATAAAAAACAAGGAGAAGATAACCAAGAAAACTGAAGAACAGACTGAGTGGACTCAATTAAAAACAATAATAAAGAACAAGGATAAGATAACCAAGAAAACTGAAGAACAGACTGAGTGGACTCAATTAAAAACAATAATAAAAAAACAAGGAGAAGATAACCAAGAAAACTGAAGAACAGACTGAGTGGACTCAATTAAAAACAATAATAAAAAAACAAGGAGAAGATAAAATACAGTTTTGTACCTACCATAAATGTAGATGTTCGAGTGTTCACACTGCTGCAGTCATCACACTTGGGTTATCCTGCCGTCAGGCGGTCCCGCAGTTGGCCAGAGTTCCAAAGTCTTGGTCCGGTGTCAGTTGCTGTCACTTCTTCCCTGACCTCAGTGCGCCAGGGGTATATAAGATGCATCCGACGCCATTTTCTTCAGTTTTTCTTGCCCCAGATGTCAGGTGCCCCCAAGCAGGTAGGCAATACATATTGCTAATAAAACATATATAAAAAATAAAAACAATATCTTCAGTTACAAGCAAATACACCACAAAGGTTGTATAGGACAGAAAGGTATAGATAAGTCCAGCTAGGACAGAGGGGATGGAGGGAGGGTAACCTGGACTGCAGCAGTGTGAACACTCGAACATCTACATTTATGGTAGGTACAAAACTGTACTATGTTCATCGTGTTACACTGCTGCAGTCATCACACTTGGTAGAATCCCAAAGCTAAGGTTGGGTGGCTGGTCTATAAAGAGTTAGGATTGGCTATGAGGCCCTGCAGAACTGCAGTGGCAAATCCTGCTCTGGATTTAGAGTAAAGAGGCAAGTGATAATGCTTGGTAAAGGTGTGCACTGAACTCCAAGTTGCAGCCTCCAAAATTTCCTTGGTTGGAACTCCTCTGAGAAAGGCTGTTGAAGTGGCTATTGCTCTGGTAGAATGTGGCCTAACGTTATTAGGGACTGATTTTCCATGCTGTGTGTAGCAGTAATGAATACTGTGTCCTATCCATTTGGAAATAGTTTGTTTTGAGATAGCCTTGCCCTGTGATCCTGCAGCATATGCTACAAACAGTTGCTCAGTTTTCCTGAAAGCTTTTGTTTTGTCCAAGTAGAAGTGTAGCTGCCTGTGTATGTCCAAAGAGTGCAGAAGTTTCTCCCCTTTATTCTGGGGGTTTGGATAAAAAGTTGGCAAATGGATGGTTTAGTTAAGAGCCACACTAGATACCACCCTTGGCATAAAGGTAGGGTTTGTCCTTAAGGAAAGCCTGTCCTGATAAAAAAATTATAAAAGGTTCCACTGCCATTAATGCCTGTAGGTCTGAGACTCTTCGTGCTGAAGTTACTGCCAGGAGCAGATCTGTTTTCCATGATAAAAATTTTAGATTGGCTGTATTGGCTGGCTCAAAAGGTGGCAAGGTCAGTTTTTCCATAACAAAACTGAGGTCCCAAGTTGGTGTTGATCCTCTCCGGGGCGGTCTTATGTTTTTAGCCCCTCTGAGGTACTGCTTTAGCAAGGGATGAGAGAATAATGGAGGATCCGTGTTGTAATGAGCTGAAATGGCAGGGGCGTGGATATTAATAGATGAGAAGGATAGGCCTTTGTCCAGCATCAAAGTTAAGTATTGTAAAATCTGAGGACTGTTTGGGACAAGAGGGTCAATGCTCTGAGCCTGGTTCCAGGCACAGAATCTCTTCCATTTTTCTGAGTAAGATTCCCTGGTGCTAGGCCTCCTGGCCTCCAAAATGACACCCATAACCACTTTAGAGAGAGGTGTTGCCTGTTTGACTAATGAATCTGCCATGCAGCCAGGTTTAGGGTTTTGAGCTGACCGTGCAGGATCTGATTGTTTTGTTGTCAGAAGGTGTGAAATTTGAGGCAAAATCCATGGTGGGCCTTGAGCTAAGTTCTTTAAGATTGGGCACCAGTGCTGGCGTGGCCATTCTGGAGCAATCAGGATCATCTGTGATTTTTCTTGTCTGGCTTTTAGGAGTACATTTGAAAGGAGAGCCAGTGGTGGGAAGGCATAAACTTTTAGGCTTTTCCAGCTGAACGAAAGAGCATCCACTTTCCATGCTTGTGAGTGGTAAGTCCTTGTGCAGAATTTTTGTAGTTGGTAATTCAGTGGGGAGGCAAAAAGATCTATGTCTGGGCACCCCCATTTTTGCATTACCATGCTGAAGATTTGTGGATTCAATTTCCATTTGTGAGGGTCCATGATATTTCTGCTTAGGTCATCTGCCAGAGTATTTTTCTTTCCTGGCAGGAATTGTGCTTGCAGATGAACTTGATAAGTTAGAGCTGTGTTCCACAAGGTCATGGCTTGCCTGCGTAGGAGATAAGAATGAGTGCCCCATGCTTGTTTATGTACCACATTACTGTGGTGTTGTCTGTCTTTAATAATAATTGTCCTGGATGCCGAAGGTCCTTGAAAGCTGTTAGGGCATTTTGAACAGCCAACATCTCTTTTTGATTGATGTGAAGATGCATTTGGTCTGTGGTCCACTTGCCCTGAATACATTTTCCTGCCATGTGTGCTCCCAGGCGTAATCCGAAGCATCTGTTGTTAGAGTCTGCCTGGCTGTGGGTAGAGTGAAAGGCTGACCCTTGTTGAGGTGACATGCCTGTGCCCTCCATCAAAACTCCTGTTGTAGGCAGGGAATCATTGGTATTATTGTTTCTAAACCGTGAGAGTGTTGAGTCCAACCACTTTTTAGGTACCATTGTAGTTTCCTCATATGCAGTCTGGCATATGGAATTAGTAGTATGCAGGATGCCATGAATCCCAGGGCCTGCAGAATTTTTCTTGCAGGGAGATGGGACTTTTTGCCAGCAACTGAAAATATTGAGTCAGTTGTCCTTGTTTGTCTGGCGTGAGATAATCCATCTGGGCCGTTGTATTTAGGCTGGCACCCAGGAATATTATCTGTTGTGAGGGCACTAGTTTTGACTTCTTTTTGTTTATTGTGTACCCTAGAGAAATTAGTAACCTTTTTACAAATGTCAGATGCTTTAGAAGAATGGCCTTTCTCTCTGCTTGAATGAGGCAGTCATCCAGGTATGGATACATTTGAATTCCTTTTTGTCTGCAAAATGCAATTACTGGTGCCAGGCACTTTGTAATGATCCTGGGTGCAGTAGATAAGCCAAAGGGCAGTGCACAGAATTGGTAGTGCATTGTACCAGCTTTGAATCTGAGGTATCTTCAGCAATCTTGTCTAATAGGGACATGCAAGTATGCCTCTGAGGTCCAGAGTAATAAGCCAAGCCTTCTTGCCCAGCATGGGAAGAAGTTGCTGTAGTGTCAACATTTTGAATCTCGGAACATCCAGGTAAGTATTTAGAGTTGAGAGGTCTAGTATGGGTCTCCAGGCCTTGTCCTTTCTGGGGACCAGGAACAGTCTTGAGTAAAATCCTTGTCCTTGTTCCTGCTGTGGTACTTTTTGAATAGCTCTCATGTCCATGAGGGCTGAAATTTGTTTTTGAGCCTCTGCCCATTGATTTTGTGGCAGGTTTGGCATTCCTTTTAGCCTTGGTAAAGTGTGAAAGTGTTACCTGTAACCTTGAGACACAATATTCAGAACCCATTTGTCTTGGGTGATTGTTTGCCAATTTTGAGAAAAAAGTGCAAGTTTCCCCCCTAAGGGGGCTGCCAAAAGGGAAGTGCTTGGCATACGAAGGGTGAAGTCATTGGGACTGTTTCCTGTAAGGTTGAGACTTGTCCTCACCTCCATTTGGGGTTGAGGTACCCCACTGTCATTGTCTGTAAGAGCCTTGGGGTTGAGATCTGCCTCTTGGGCATCTGTATCTGCCTCTCTGTGGCCTGTCTGACACTGGAAAGGACCAATTCTTTGTAGGCCAATTTCTGCTAAATCGAGGTGGCTGTACCTGTAAGAAATCTTTGACTGTTTGCATAGATTTAGCTTTATCCTCCATTTTCTTTAACACCTCTTCTGCCTTAACACCAAACAAGGTATCATGCTGTAAAGGAGCATCCAATAATTTTGCCTTAACATGGTCAGGTAAACTCTGTTCTTTTAACCAAGCATGTCTTCGAATCACAGAATCTGTAACTGCGGCTCTACAAGAGGCCTCCAAAGAATCAAAACCACATTGCAGAGTATGTTTTCCCACCTGTTCAACTGCATGCAATAAATCCTGCATTTCTTTATAGTCAGGAGCTTCTGAGCTTGTAAGCATTTTCTGTTTTAACTGAGCCATTAAATATTGTTGGTACTTAAGCATGTGAAACTGGCAATTTAAAGCCCTTACTGCTAAAGTTGCAGAAGTGTAAACTTTCTTCCCCCATCTATCCAATGCTCTAGAATCTCTGTCAGAGGGGACTGGATTTTTTGCAATGGAAGCATTAACCCCTTTGGGATCCTGGGAAATGGTTTCTGGGTCAGCAGAATGTTTTTTATAAAGAAACTTGTGAGAGTCAGGGACTCTATAGTACCTATCTGGTTTGGCTGGTGCAGGGGGCAAAGAATCAGGAGATAAGCTGGATTCAGAGAACACATCATCCACAATATCTAACACAGGCGGAATAGCAAGAGGCCTGTGCTGAGGCAATAAAAGGAAGTCCTTGAGCCTTTTCTTGGATTCTGAATAATCCTGACTTTCCCAATGGAAATGCTCCCTCATGGTATGTAAAGTTTCCCCAAAAGAGTAATCCTCAGGAGGAGAGGCTGAAGGGATAGATTCTTCAGCATCAGAGTCCTCATAGGTGGGTAGAGAGTATCCCTGGTATGAAGAGGAATCAGAGGAAATGGAAACCTGATCAGAGGAATCATAGTCTGCATCCTGCCTAGGCCTTTTCTCAGGAGGGGGGTGGGAACCCTTGATTAGAGTAATGAGGTCTTTGGCCATTTTGAGCATCTGTTTCTTAGGCATGGAGGACTGTCCAGGAGAATGCTGTACTTGCTTCTTTGTCTTTAATGGTGTTTTTGTCTTGGCTGTTGCTTTAATGGTAAGTTGTGAAGGTCTGAAAACACCCTCTGAAGCCGATGCCTGCTCAGCGGCTCTGGACCCATCTGAGGGATTAGTTTCTGTAGGCCCAATACCTTGAGTTTCCAGAGGCCTAGTTGTCTCCACGTGGGAGTCGGAGGCAGCCTGTGGCTCTAAGGTAGCGGGTGCCAGGGGCTGCGAAAGCACCTCACGGAGAACCAGCAAACCGGCGACTGGCCTAGAAGAAGCTTTGTCATCGGTTTTGGACCTCGGATGCCTGTCTTTATCCTTGTCCTTGCGTTTTATATGAATTACGGTCGTCAGTTGTTCTGACGGCATTGTATAATTGAACCTTCGGCCAAAGTAGTGCAAAGCAAAATCAAAACATCGTTTAATAGTGAGTTTGTTAAATCTGGCACAAAAGCAACAACTAGTGACGTTGTGATCAGAGCCTAGGCATGGAATACAGTAAGAGTGGAAGTCCTTATGAGGTAGTTGCTTCCCACAAGAAATACAATTATTAACTTTTTCTGACATTGGTCTGAGGCAAGAAAAAAGTTTCCCCAATGGGGTACTTAGCTTTATTGAAGACTTCGGATCTGAAATTCGACTTTGAAAATTTCAGGAGTCGGCCGACCGGCACTTGCAAACTGCTTTTGCTTCGGGCACCGCGCGGTAAGAAAGACTGAAGAAAATGGTGTCGGATGCATCTTATATACCCCTGGCGCACTGACTTCAGGGAAGAAGCGACAGCAACCGACGCCGGACCAAGACTTTGGAACTCTGGCTGACTGCGGGACCACCTGACGGCAGGATAACTCAAGTGTGATGACTGCAGCAGTGTAACACGATGAACATCTGTTAGTTGCTTATCTGGAGCCAGAATCTGCCAAATCACACGCACTCAAGTCATTACGCCACAGGTAGCAGTATAATTCCATCATAATCTGTGTAGGTGTAAATGACCTGACGACCACCTGCCTGGAATGTATGAAGATAGAGACATTAGGGAGCTTCCAGACTTTGTGTCTAAGGCTGGTATGAGCCTGGCATTGAGCAGCATATTATCATCATCGAGGATGATGCCACAATATGAGCAAAAAATGACTGATTTCAACAACTGGTCATCTTTCTGGTGCCATTCTAAGGGGATCCTGTCAGCTTGAGAGAACATGGTGAATAGACCACATTGCTTTGCCAAGGATGGTCTGCTCCTATCTCCACTAGGCTTTCAAATACTGGCTAAAACTTTATCCAGCCCCCTAGTGCCTTTTTTAGTCAATGTCAAATTGACAAACCTACTGCCATAGTACAATCAACTCAACTGAACCTTAAGGTGTAATTGCTCAATGCCAGTAGCCTAAACAAAAAAACTATACTTCCTCCAAACCCTCTTCACACTCGAGAATATTAACATCTGTGCAGTTACAGAGACATAGTTTATAATGGCAGAAAGTATCCTGACAGTGCAAGGTTTCAGTGCCTTCCACACTTTTAGACCAGTAGATGCATAGTAAAGGGCTAAAGGAGGAAGTGTCTCAATATATATCACTAACAAGCATAACTCTAGGGTGGTCAAAGAGGATGACATGCTGGAGTTCCTCCACATGCAGATAACCATTGACAAAAATCCTGTACGATATCTTACCGAGCTAAAGGTCAGCCTCCATGTTCCAAGAAGCACACAATGCATACTTGGACGTACTGGAGACAGTTACCATCCAACCTACCATGCTACTCATGGGAGACTTCAAGTATCAGTCTATAGACTAGGAATCCTACAGCCTCTGATCTACAGGCACTGAGATTCCTGGACTTTGTAAATACAAACACCCTTGACCAAACAGTGAATATACCCACTAGAGGCTCTAACATACTGGATCTTGTGCTTACAAATATGGAAAAATGCACCCCCACAATGTCTCATCCTCCCTGGTAAGGTCCAGCCCTACAGCTGTCTCCTTCAAAATCAAAATCAACTCTGCAATCATATTAAAACCAATAACAGTTAGGAACTTTTCCAAGGCAAATTACACTGTATTAAGTGATGGACTGTCAAACTTCAATGCCCCTCCAAACCCAGAGAATACAGCAGCCTATACTGAATTGCTCTCTCAAGAAACTCTGTACATCCATCTCAATGGCTGCAAACAGGCTGCTGTACCTACTGAAGGTAAGCCCAGGACTAGTCCTAGAACCAAACTACCTTGGTAGTATCCCAAATTAAACATGATGCACAACAAAAGAAAAAATTATCAAAAATCAGGGAGGATAATTGCCATAAAAACAGAAACTCTCTCATCAAATAAATAGGCAACTAAGAGGGCTAATTAGGTCAAGCAAAGCCAACTTTGAGGTTAAGATATCCTCCCATTTGAAAGATAACTATAACTACAGCTATGTCAGAAACCTCAAGGGCAGCACACAGCAATGTGCTATACTAGAGATTAATGGTGCCACATTACTGGGATTTTATTGGAGGCCAGTGAGCCTGGCAATATAGCAAACCTGTTAGCAAACCAATTCAGTTCCAACTTTAGCCCCAACTCCCCAACCATTAAAATACCCTCAAACATAACCCCTCCAGCTATAACTAGGGAGCATATACTGGCTGCCTTCACTAAAGCCAAGAACATGGCTTCATTGGCCTCCAATAAAATCCCAGGATGCTATCTAAATAGTCTAAAATATGACTTATCAGGACCCCTGGAGTCATTATTTATCTATAGTCTTGAAACAGGTTTTCTGCCATGTGAATGGAAGACTGCAATAGCCACTTCCCTTCATAACAGAGGACCTTCAACAGATCCTGGAAACCACAGACCCATTAGGCTGACTAGTCTTATTTGGTAAACCATGGAAAGAATTATCATGGAAATTATCAACAAGGACATAGGAAACCTCCAGATACTGGATCCATTCCAGTTGGGTTTTGTCAAAGGAAGGTCATGATTACTGAATCTGGTTGATTTCTTTGAAAAGGTCACTAAGACAATGGATGAGGGGGAAAAGGTGCATACTATATACCGATATCTGGCTAAAGCATTTGATGCAATACTCCACTTGGGCATTGTCAACAAACTTCAGTGAAGTGACAGTTCAGTGAACAGCATTTCATCAAAAATGCCATTCATCGAAATTTGCTTTTGTGGGGGACTGCGCTCCCCACACCTCCTGATAATTATATATACCAACTATGAGATCACACTACAGTGGGGAAAGGGCAAATTTCCCGATCCTCACTGTACCATGATCTCAATATGAACAGTTCAAGGAATGGCATATTCGATGTAAGTGAGCCAAAAATGCCATTCACTGAACTGAATTTTCACTGAAGTGATATAGACCTGGATATCTAGCTGTCTCACTATTACCCAGAGGTTAGAATTGGCGAGGCCACCTCCACAAAGCAGCTGGTCAACAGTGGAGTTCCCTCGAGCTCTGTGCTGGGCCCACTCCTCTTTGACATATACTTCTCAGATATCAAAGACAATGTCAAAGGCCTTTGGCTGATGAAGTTAGCAGACAATTGCTAATTGGGGGAAATCACTGAATTCCCCTCAAGATGACAGCACCCTTCAGGAAGGTCTAACACAGACAAATGCTTGGTGCCAAAGCCATGGCTTAAAACTCAATACCAGGAAATGCATTATAGTACCTTTTGGGAAGTCTAAAATCACAAGTTACTACATCATTAATAAAACACTGTTAAAAGTTGATACACAAGTAAGGGATCTGGGAACTCATGCAGACAGTAACCTAGCCTTCTACCAGCATGTGTCCAAGGTAGTAAGAAAATCCTTATAGGTTGCTCAACTTATAAGCAAGGGCATGGCATCCAGGTCCAGACAAGGCATCATACCACTGTACCTGGCTTTCATCAGACCCATTGTAGAGTATAATACCCTCTTTGGTATGTACCTGACTAGACACATGCACGAACTGGAGCATCCACAAAGGTTCCTTACAAAACGAATACAGGAAGTAAACACAATGTCCTATGCTGATCACCTCAAAGGCCTGTCTCTTTACTCAGTATCATACAGACTTCTGAGACATGATCTTTACCTGGCATACAAGGCATTCCTGGACCCTGTTTTGGTGAACCTTCTGCACATCTGCAAAACAAACAGCATCAGAACTACTAGATTAAAAGACCTAAATTTTGCTTGCAACTTAAACAGCACATGTTGGAGAGACAGATATGTTTAACAGATTTCCCATTCTATGCAATAGACTCCCCAAAGTGCAATTTGGACCAATGGATGGGTAATTGGAAATTCACCTGTGGTCTGGCTCCTATATCTCTGATGGACAGAGGCAGTCAGTAAATCACCACCTATAAAAGTCAAATTTGTGGGTCGTATTTGGGTTGCACTGCCAGGCTAATAAGGGCCCTGGTGGTCATTAGCCTAGTAAACACCTATGAAGCTATGAAATATTACCTAAAAAGATAGTAACATGTTAGACCCCCAATACACAGCTCTTGTCAGAGTTATGAGTATAATGCCAGCTTCTATGTGTACACTTGCAGAAATCTACAATACCTAGAATAATACAACTAAACTTCAGTAAAACAAATGAAGTGACACTATTAATGTATTCCTCTGTTAATTCCTAAGAAATGACATCTGCAAAGCGTACCTTTCATTGAAACATGACATACTAAGACGTTAGCTAATGTTACATTTTCCTGCACCTCTACACAGACCAACAATACTAATTTCCATTTAAATTTAATTATGCTAAAACTGTGACTAGAGATAAAGTGTCTGACATAAATCTGCAACATTGGAATGACTTGCTATACAACGTTGTATCAGCTACTAAGTATAGTCAATTCAAACTCAAACTGGATAAATCTTGAGTCACTCTACAAAGACAGAGATACAAGTAGTAGTTATCCATATCACTTTCTGAACTGAGACTGACCATAACTTTGTATCAATATTATTGAAAATAAGTCAAGAAACCATAAAGAAAACCTGTGCTGCACCCCAAACTTATATATACCAACTCTATGCTTGCATAACCACGGAGAAAACAGAAAAACAGAAAAAGAACAGCTGCCTCTCTGCAAATAGGAACTGCACTAGCAATGATTTCTTAAGGAAAACAGTAACTAAGGAGTTCAACATCTGGGAGATGACCTAAACAAGCTTGAAATTAATCAACTTTACACCAGGTAAAGACTATGAGAACATACAAAATATGTACATATGTGAATGTTTTAGTTCGACACTGCTAAGTCTGACTAGCTCAAAGTCTTTTTTAATGTAATTCTGAGATTAAGTATGTAGTCAAGAATGCATGGCTCCTTCCGTGAATGAAGTGGCCTGATCTCTTGGACAGTCTTATCAACCAGCATAAAGACGCTTGATTATTTTGCTCAGGGTTGCACAAAGCATAGAGTGTTGAAATGTTAGGGATATACCTGGATACTTCCTTACTGGACTATTTAAATGCAGGTTCACTGGATGTTTTTAAAGGGATATACTTTTGCCCTTGACTTGCTGTCAGGTAGAGTATTTTTTTTTCTTCAAGTCCAAGAAATAGAACCACTTTTATAGGTTCATAGGTTCATAGATTAGTACTAAACTAACTGCCCTTGCGAGTCATTTTAAGCCTAGCCAATTATCTCTTGTGAGACTCAAACCCTGCACCTTGTGTTTGTAAGGCAAACACTTTAACCATTAGGCCACCCTCCCAATTGTGTTAAACAATCAATTTTAGGGCAAACTGCAATTATGACTTCTGGTACTGACTTTTTTAATACATGTTATACCTTTCTATTTATGATTACTAGTATTTTATGGCATTTCTGAAGTAAAGCATGTTCAGATACTGTTCTAGTACTTGGAATGATTTTTTTTTCTCTGTCAGACATCTATTTGACATACTAAAGAAAACAAACTCTACTGCTGTTTCAGTACAGGTTTTATATCCAAATCATCTTGGTTAAAATACTTGTTTTAATGTCAAACTTCAAGAAAGGCACAATTTCATTCATCTTAGACTGGAGGGACAAACACCTTTATAATATGTGTCTGTGGCTGACATGTTCAGTTATGGTGTAAAACTGGGGAAATGTTTTTTATGAGACCACACGATATATATATATATATATATATATATATATATACACACACATATATATATATATATATATATATATATATATATATATATATATATATATATATATATATATATATATATATATATATATACATACATTTTTTTTGTTTTAATCAGGTCTGGGAGTCTCACACCACTAATGTTATGTCTTTTTCTGTGTGTTCAGTCTTCACTTTTTAATTTTGGAATTCTCTGATTCTAACCAGGTTGTTATGTGTTTGAAAACCAGATGTTAAGAAATTCATCTCAAGAGTGAAGCTAGACAGGTGAATATCAACATCCATTTTGACAGTGTATAAATAAGTTAGTTATGACTGTAGACATCCAAACATAATTCTTTGCAGTATGTGGAGCATTAGCAGCCCCAATGCACTATGACCAGAGAAAAGGTGTAGGTGCCCTAAATATTTTACAGTTTGAAAGCTTTAACACACTTAATGCTGCCCACAAAGACAGAGACCAGAAGCAAAACGTATCTATGATAAACCAACAGTTTTAAAAGATAAGATACTTTACATTGCAATACTCATATTATGTTTAATGTGGTAGAGTGACCTGTATTGCAATTTTAAAAGTTATCAAAATGCTTCTGATACTGTTCTGTGGGCTACAGCGTGAGACTTGATCATTGCAGTTTTCAAGAGTGCATAACCAAGTTTGTTATACACATTTATGACATGAGGAATGTACATAATGAGCTTATATTTTTGACAATCTCAGAGTGTAATCAATGTGCTCTGTTTACTGCAGTACAATTTGTAATAAAACAAAATGAAAGTATTATGGGTTATCAGTTATGGAATGCAGTGTCTCAGAGATTCATTGTCAGTAATAATTATCTTGATTTAAAGAAAAAAATAGGTATTGTGCCGCCAAATAACAAATGCTAGACAAATGCATAAACACTGACCTTTCTGCTTGTATTGATCTACTAATGACCAAATGTATTTAGCCTGCAATTCAGTAACTCACACTAAATGTGACTAGTTGCTAACATCGGTTTTCATAACAGCAAGAATTTACTAAATGACACTATGTTAATTTGATTACTATGTGATCCTTCAGCACAATTTTCTCTCCAGCTCTCTTTCTACCTCTTTTTCTTTCTCTTTTTCAATTTCTGTCTCTTCAGTCAGGCAGTAAATGAGTACTGTTCATTTTGCAAGAGTAACATAAGATGAAATAAATGTGATATGGGTTAAGAGTATAAGAGTAAATAACGTGAATATAAAACTTAGGTCTGGTGATAAGCCGCCAAAAAAGCTGAAACTATATCAATAGAACAGATCAAAATAAAAAAAAAATAGTTTTTATATTAAAATCAGATAACTAACAATGAAAACATGTAAGTAAGCTTGACACTAGCATTAAACTACTAATTTTAATAATTTGAGTTTATGCCTCCTAGAATCTCAATCTGTGTTTTAATCTTGCGGGTGTTACAGACAGAATAAGTTTATTAATCTTTCTCAAGGTCATTAGAACATTTAAGATGAAATATTTAACATATTAACATGTGCTACATCTATTACTGAAAGATTTTGTATTGGTACAAAACATTGTTTTTACATCCATGTGCTCATCAGATAATATGTATGCAGGAATTATAGTTTAAGGTGCTCACTATAAAAAGAAGTTATGTACTCAGCATAATGTTCCATCTGTGTTGTCCATTTTCATTTTTCCTCAACCATTGGGTTCAGATCTGATCCTTGGATCCAACAAAGCCGTTACTAAAGCTCGTGGCCACCAAAATATATAGTATATATATATATATATATATATATATATATATATATATATAGTATAAAACTTTTTGGGAAAGACTTAAACCTATAAAGCCTATCTGGAGCTCAGTCTGAAGGACAGTTGTGTCCTTTTAGCCTCTTGTGCTTCCAGAAGCGAAACAAGAGAAAAGGATGGGGGTTGGTGGGAGGGAAGGTGAGGAAGAATGAAAATGAACAACACAGTTGGAACATTCTGGTGAGTACATAACTTCTTTATCTGATGTTGTCAATTTTCATTTCTCAACCACTGGGGCAGAGTCCCCAGCTACCTAAGTTCCCGGGGTACTCTAAGGAAGGATGTTCCTGAGCACAGTTGAGCCAAAAACTGCTCTTCCCCTAGAGACCTGCTCCAATTTGTAATAAGTGATAAAGGTGTGATGCTTTATCCAGTTTGTGGCTGCACATATATCATCCATAGAAGCTTTAGAAAGGAATACCATGGAAGTTGCCACAGATCTTGTCATATGTGCTCTTATAGGTTTTGGTAAGTTTATGCCCAGCTTGTTGTAAGTAAACATGACACAATCCATCAGCCTTTTGGCTAAAGTGACCTTTGCAACTGGTTTGCCTAATTTTGAATCTGCAAAGGATACAAACAGCTGGCCTGTTTTTCTGATTACTTTTGTTTTATGTAAATAAAAACATAATTGTGAGCATCCAATAAATCTAACATATATTCACCTTTGTTTGAAAATTTATGAAAGAAAACTGGTAAATTAATTGACTGATTGATATTGGATTTTGACACCACCTTAGGAAGGAAACAAGCGTTGGTGCATAATGTCACTCTGTCCTTATGAAAAATCAAGTAAGGAGGTTTAGATGATAAAGCTTGAAGTTCTGAGATTCTTCTAACAGACATAATGACCACTAGAACCTTTCCATAACCATAGACATCCTTCTGTTCTATGTTGCAGTATTCTTTACATGACGGAATCCTCTGCCAAGGGCGATCCAACATCTGGCCAGTATACAAGAGCTTTTAAGTGCTGCTAGTATGTGAGATATTGCACGAAAGGCTTAGGAGTATGTTGGCCATCAAAGCAATGTTCGCACATACAGTCCTCTGAACTGAATGCCCCAGGAGGAACACCAGTCTAAGGAAACAAGAAGGTTATCAGACATCCAGAAAAAAAGCAGGTACCGGGGGAAGGAGGGGGGATAGAATACTGAAACATTGAAGAGAACATCTATTGCTATGGTAAGATTTTACACAGCGTTCTATGTCATTCTATTCTAATGCTGCAATATTCTTTACATGAAGGAGAGTACTAAAGCTTAGCAGGAAACCTGGGAGGAAGAAGTACCAGAAGAGCTCTCTAGAAAGCCATGAATAAGGCTCTAGCAAAACCACTTTTAGATCTTGAGATGGCATCCAGTTTGTAATACTTGGTGAAGGTATGTACAGAAGCCCAACTAGCTGCTTCTAAAATTGTATTAGTATCCAAACCCTTAAAGAAAGCACCTGAAGAAGCCACAGCCCTAGTAGAATGAGCCTTGACAGGAAAAGGGAGTCTCTTCCCATGGAAAAGATAACAAAAAGAAATAGCCTTTGAAATCCAAGAGGAGAGAGTCTGCTTGAAAACATGCAATCCTAGAGCCCTGGGATATAAAGAAACAAAAAGCTGATCAGATTTCCTGACAGCCTTAGTTTTATCCAAATAAATCTGAGCTGTCTATGCACATCCAAGGTAGGTAAAATCCTCTAATAGAGGATTGTGGAGAAGGAAAAAAGGTGGGCAAATGAACAGACTGGTTAAGAGACAACTCATTCACAACCTTGGCATAAAGGAAGGGTTAGTATGCAAAGAGACCCTGTCTTTATGGAAGATCAGGAATGGTGGGGAAGCTATTAAAGCTTGAAGCTCAGATACCCTTTTGCAGAAGTCAAAGCTAGTAACTGAACAGTTTTCCAAGTACAGTGTTGCAAAGAAGTTGTAGCTGCAGGCTCAAATGTAGCCACAGTCAACTTTTCCAGAACATGGTTCAGATATCAAGGAGGAGAAACAGGTTTCCTAGGAGGTTTAATGTGAAGGACACCTTTGAGAAAGACTTTAACCTCTAACCTAGAAGCCAAAGAGGTAAACAAAGGCAGACAGCAGAAATGGCTGACAAATGGATTTTCACCAAGGAGTAAGCCAAACCATCATTGAGCAACTCACACAAGTAAGAAAGAACCAATGGAACATCCACAGACAGTGGATCCAGGTTGTGTGAATGACACCAGATGGAAAAACTCTTCCATTTAGATAAGCAAGATTTCCTAGTATTGGGTTTTCTGGCCTCCTGCAGTACCCTAAACAACTTCTTAGAAAAAAAAGGTGTCTGAAAGGAATCAGAACCCTACCACCCAGAGTCAGGTACAGATCTGACAGATGTGGATAGATAATAGAACCTTTGTTCTATGTGAGAAGGCCCAGCCTGAAAGGTAACTTGTGTTGATTGCCCTTGGCTAAATGCAGAAGAGGTAACCAATGCGATCATGGCCAAAAGGGAGTCACTAACAAAATATTTGGTTTGTCCTGCTGAATGCTGAATCTTGAACAGGCCCTTCTGAATGAGAGGAAAGGGGGGGAATGCATAAAGAAACATCCCCCCCTCCATGGGATGATAGGGCATCCACCTTCCAAACCACAGGAGCAGGGACTCTGGCAGAACAATGAGGAAGTTGTCTGTTTAGAGGGGAGGCAAACAGATCTACTTGATGAATACCCCACTGATGGACAATATCCAGAAAGACATCCCTGTGAATCATCCATTCATGCAACTGAGTCATGGACCTGATCAGACTGTCTGCCACAGAATTCTGACTGGAAGAGATATAAACTGTCTGAAGAGTAACCTAGTACTGAACTGCCAGTTCCCACACCGTGCCTCTTAACTGTTCAGATTTTCGCAGAATGTCTCTATTTTTGCCTCACATTTTTGGTCTGTTTCTCATAAAATCTGTGGTTTTCTAACAAATCACTGTGATCATCTGAGGATCAAAGTCAGTAAATAATGACATAAATTTGAGTTTCAGACTCCATATTCTTCAGAAAAATGCATGCTAAGACAAATTCTGTTCTATCAACTTTCTAAGTTTATAAGAGTAATATTTAAAATCTGCCCTGATTTTTGGGCCTTTGTTCTCCCATTATGTCAGTCTTTGTCCAGATTTCTTGTGCTAAGAAGTTGAGAGATATGTTCCAAGCCATGAGCATTAACCTGAACAGAAGGTACAACTTCATCCCCCACCCCAGTTTGTTTACAGACCAGAGAACTGTGGTATTGTCTGTAATCAGTTTTAGTGGTCCTGGATGGAAAAGAGGATGGAAAGCCTCAAGAGCTAATATGAGGGCTCTCATCTTTTTGATGTTGATATGCTCCTCTGTTTGAGAAGGAAACCAATGGCCCTGTACTTTCATGGAAGCAAAGGTTGCCCCATCCTAGGTCTGAGGCATCTGTAAACAACTCTTCACTGGGAAGAGGAGGATGCAAAGGAAGGCTGAGGTTCATGAAAATCTGCTGAATCCATCAAAGGAGTTCCTTTTTGAAACACGGGAGAAGATGAACCACAAACTCCAGTGGATGTGCATGCTGAATGGTGGATGCCATGAACCCCAGGAGCCTGAGAAACTCCCTGGCTGTAAGAGAAAGAAGAGGGGAAGACTTTGGAAGTAGGAAATGAGAGGCTGAACTTCTGGAGGAGGCAGAGAAGCCAGCATGATATCTGTCTACAACCTGCACCCCAGGAAGATGTGGTCCTATAATGGGGAAAGAAAGTACTGTTTGAAATTTTTTGTGAACCCACACCTTTGCAGAAGAGAAACAGTGAAGTGTAGATTTTGTTCCAGGTTCTCTGGACAATGAGATAGAAAGAGAAGATCATGCAGGTGAGGGTAAACCTGGATGCCCTGAAGTCTGCAGTAAACAATGTCAGGAGCAAGGCACTTTGTGAATACCCATGGGGCAGTAGAAAGACCAAATGGCAAAGCTGAGAACTGCAAGTGTAAGGAAGCAATAGAGAAATGTAAAAACTTCCTATAAAGGGGATGAATGGGAATGTGAAGATAAGCATCCTTGATGTCCAGAGAAGCCATGTAAGCCTGAGGAAGAACAAGAGGAAACAAGGTTTGCAAGGATAGCATTCAAAAGGTAGGAACTTTCAGAAAAGTGTTTAGGTGAGAAAGATCCAGAATGGATCTCATTGGGCTGCCTTTTCTGGATATGAGAAACATTCTGGAATAAAACCCTGTTCCTCTGAGGGGTGGATGAACTTCTTGAATTGTTCTCTGATGCAGCAGCTCCAGAAGTACCTGAGGAAAAAGATGCAGTTGGTCTTGAGGAGGTTCTGGAATGCCCATGAAGAGAAGAAGAGTTTTCCAGACCATTAAGTACCCCTGTTTGATAACAGAAAGAACAAAATTAGTCTTGAGTAATAGTTTCCAAAACTGGAAGAGAGAGGGAAAGATGTAGAGAAAGAGGAAAAAGACTGACATGAGTGTGGTAGTTAGAGTCTACCTTGCCTGTCTGGAAAGGGCTGCTTCTGGGCAGGAACTGGCTGAAAGGGCTTAGACTAAGGAGCTCTCCTACCTCCTTTTTATTTTCAAAAGTGGGAAGGTGAGTTTGTTTTCTAACAAAGGAAGTATTTGAGGGATAATTCCTTGAAATTTGGGAACAGGTGAAACAAAGTTATGTTTTTAAGTCCTGTAGTTCCTTACCTTTCTCCTGCAAAGATTTAAACAAATCTGCAGATGCAGTCCCAAACAAAGCCCTGTTGTCTAAAGCAGCATCCATTAATTTTGCTTTGACATCATCTGGAAGTGGATGAAGTCTCAACCAGGAATATCTCCTAAGAACAGATCTAGATACAGCTGCCATAGAAGATACTTCTGCTACATTATAGCTGTATTTAATGGAGTGATGTCATAGCTGTATTTAATGGAGTGATGTGCTACCTGGGAAGAAGCTCCTAAAAGAGAGATCACCTGTGTTTTAACATCTGAGTCTGGGAGGTGTGAAACTGCTTGAGTGGCTTGGGAAAGAAGAGCCAAAGCATATCTGGTCATAGAGTTTGGTAATTTATAGCATCAAAAGCTAAGGTGGTGGACATATAGACCCTTTTTTCTATTCTTTCCATAGTCTTGCTCTCCCTTATCAGAAGGGAGAAGCTTGGTGGATGGCAGTAATCTGGAAGTTTTATCAGAAGCAATGGAAACCACCGCAGATTCTGCTGAAGGACATCTATTAAAAAAAATTACACTCATCTGGTACCTTATAAAAGTGATCAGGCCTTTTAGGGGCAGGGGCCTGTGAGTCTGGGTCCTTAGATGCTGAAGAAAATGCATCCAAAAAGGCTAGTAAGACTGGATCATATTATCTTTTCTGCACATCAGAAACCTGAGAGCAGTCCTAGTTAAAGAATTCCCTCATTTTAGCTAAGGTTTCTCCAAAGTGTTCGCTTCAACTGGATAATCTGTGCCATTAGATTCTTCCTCAGGGAAAGCATATTCAAGGGGCGATGGAATTTGAGTGGAGTAGGCCAAGGAATCTTCCTCAGAAGACCCCTCATCCTCAAAAGATTCCAGTGCCCTAACTCGTTTGAATGGGAAAGAAGTTAAGGATCAGGTTTAGGAGGCTTAAGAGCCATGAGTGCATTAAGCAAGCATTGAGAAAAAGTTTTGAGTCTTAGGTGCAGAAATATGCTTGGTTTTCTGCTGCTTTCTTAACCGCACATCTTCCTGATGAAAAGTGCAATGACCCAATGTAGGCTTGCACTCAATAATATTAGTTGGAATATCCTCCCTAACTAGAATTTGAGGGATACCCCTAGGGTCTTCTGAAATAATGAGCCTTGGTCCCCCCTGAAAGTCTGATGTGGGTATCTGCATTGCCTCTGAGGACATGCCTAAGGTTGATTCCTTGTTGGTGTCTAATGGAATAACTGCCGAAGAACCCGAGCCAACATCTGGATGAATCTCCAGATCTTTATTGACCTCGAGAGATACATCAGAGGTAGGAGGCACAGCTGAAGATTCAGGCCCTGGCTTCTTGGCCTTTCTCTTCAACACAGGTTTGACAGAAGTCCCAGATGTACCCTCCATAATGTCCCTAGCTTAATGCTTTGGTCGCAGATTTTCTAAGAAAATTGTAAGGTATGAAAGATGGCTATGCAGGGTCTTAGGATGAAGGACTGGCAAATACAGCATGATTTGTGGTCGTGCTTAGGTCCCAAACAAAAGAGTCACAGATTGTGACTATCATTGTGTGGAATCTGTCTCCCACATTGGCACTTGCCTTTCCTGGATAACATGAAACCCTCACAACAGAAAGCAGTACCAAGAGAAAAAAGGAAAACCCCAATGGGGCATTTATCTGAGAAATGGACCAGCAGCAAATGACATTTGCGAACAGACCTGACAATTGAAGAAGGCATTCAGACTGTGGCAGAGAAGTTCTGAGGATTGTAAGTGCAGACATCGCTTTTACGGCTGACATACTCCGAAGCCATTCATGAGATGTCTCACGTACTAGTAGTACTTAAAAGCTCTTGTATACCGGCTGGACATCGGGTCCCCTTTGGAGGAGGATTCCCTCATGTAAGGAATACTGCAACAGTAGAATAGAAAGACATAAATAGTTTTCCAGGTCAAGAATTTAAGTCCACATTTAACTGCTGGTTCAAATGGGGACTGAATTAAGATATGAGGCACCAAATTTAAATCCCATGATGGAGTAGGATCTTTGTAAGGTGGTCTGAGCAGGAGAATGCCCCTTAAAAAGGCTTTACAAAGTTTAGATGAAGCTAAGGAAGAACTGTCAAATCCAGTATGAAAATTAGAAATTGCTGCTAACTGGACTTTGATTGTTAAGGAGCTAGCTCCCTCATTAAAAATTGTTGCCAAAAATTCTATGACACTTTGTACTGGAGCTGAAAAAGGGTCAGTGTGTTTTTCTTATGCCCAAAAGGCAAACCTTTTCCATTTGCTTCTGTAAAGTTTTCTTGTGGAAGCCTTATGTGAAGATAAAAGTATATGGTGAGCAAGGAATTGGAGAAACCATGCTGTTAGCTTGAGGTTTGAAATATCCAGATGTGTCATGCCTCTCAGGGGAGACAGGAGGTTGGGAATTGGATCCAGAATCCAAGCAGGTTATAGTAGGTGAGGCCAAATGAAGGGGAACAAAATCTGTCAAAGCCGGTAAGATGCAATGAGGATAACCTTGCTCCTCAACCAGGCAGCTTTCTGTAGAAATTTGGGAATTGGGGGAATTAGAGGATATGCATAGAGAAGATCGGGGGGGGGGGTGATCGTGGAGAACAGCATCTCTCAGTGATTCCTGCTGTGGGGGAATTAGGGCAAAGAAGCTGCTACACTTGTTTAGAGGAGATGCAAAAAGATCACAGTAAGGCTGGCCCCACTGACTGAAAATCATATTGGTTACTTTGTTGTTGCGAGACCACTCGTGAAGTTGTAAAATGGACCTACTCAGTTTCTCTGCTATCATATTGGACTTCCTTGAAAAGTGCATAGAAAGTGGTTGGATGACAATGCCCTGATGGCTTCTCGACACAAGGGGTAAGACTTGGTTCCCCCTTGTTTGTTCATGTACCAAACTACTGACATTATCCATTTGAATTGCAATTCTCCCGAAAGGGAGAGAGATTCTTGGAATGCCTGCAACTCTAAGAGCACTGCTCTCATTTCTAGAACATTAATATGAATTTTGGCCTCTTCGGGAGACCAATTGCCTTGGGACTGCCTTTACAAGGAAGTGCCCCCACCCAATCTGGAATGCATCCATGGTCATTATAGCACTGGGCTGAGGGAGAATGAAGGGTCGACCTTGTAAAATTTGATCTGATCAAATCCACCACCAAAGGTATTTCTTGCATGTACAGGTTATTTTTATCAGTGGTGACATGGGGTGATAAAGAATTGACCACTGTGTTGACAGTAACCATTGATGAATTCTCATATAAACTCTTGCAAGGGGAACTAGAATTATGGCTGCTGACATTGACCCTAAGGCTTGTAGATTCAATTGAGCTGAAATTGTGGTACTGAAGATTATTTTCTTGATCTAGAATCTGACAGTACTTTTGAGAGTGGAAAGGAAGCTGTCATTGATTCTGTATTGAACACTGCTCCTATAAACTTCAGAGTCTGAGATGGTTTCAAGTGAGACTTGTTGTAGTTTATGGTTATCCCCAGGTTGGAACAAGTCTTTTGCACTTGATCCCATGCTTGCAGTAGTAAATGCCTGGTTGGGGCAGTAATGAGCCAATTATCTAAATACGAAACTCCTAGAATCTCTGTAGTCCCAAGTGAGCTGTCACCACTGCCATGCATTTGGTGAACACCTTGGGGGCTGTGGTGAGGTCAAAGGCCAGTCCCCTGAACTGATAGTGACTGGCTCCCAGCCAGAAGTGTAGATATCTTCTGGATTCTGCACATCCAATCATCCTTGCTCAAAAAGGGCAGAAAGGACTGAACCGTGACCACCCAAAACTTTGTGTGTTGAAAGTACAGTTGTGTACACTTACCATAAATGTAGATGTTCGAGTGTACTCACTGTTGCAGTCATCACACATGGGTTATCTGCTTGCAGGTAGCCCTCGGTCAGCCTGAATACCAGAGTCTTCGGATTTCTGCATCGGATGCTGTTGCCTCTTCCATGACGTCAGATCTTCAGGGGTATAAAACATGCAGCCACCATTACATCAGTTTTTCTTTCCCCAGATGTCAGCAGCCCCCAAAATAGGAAGCAATTACATTGTGTGGAACACCTCCAGTAAAAAGTAAATACCATTGCCATAAGATATGGCCACAAAAGAGGAAAAGTATTAAGTATAGAAAAGTCGGGGCTGGAGGAAGGGTAACCAGGACTGCAACAGTGAATACACTCGAACATCTACATTTATGGTAAGTGTACACAACTGTACTATGTTCTTCATGTTTCACTGTTGCAGTCATCACACTTGGGTTGATTCCCAAAGCTGAGGAAAGGTGGAGGCAGTCAAGAAGTATTAGGGCTGGCTAGCAGGCCTTGCAAGACTGCTGTAGCAAATCCAGCTCTGGATTTAGAAAAGCTAGGCAAGTGGTAATGCTTGGTGAAGGTGTGTACAGAACTCCAGGTTGCAGCTTCCAGGATATCCCTGGTAGGAACTCCCTTGAGAAATGCTGTAGAGGTTGAGGTAGCCCTAGTGGAGTGGGTTCTGATTCCCTGTGGGGTAGGATTTCCATGGAGTTTATAGCAGAAATGGATGCAGTGTGCTATCCATTTGGAGATGGTTTGCTTTGAAATGGCTTTGCCCTCTGCCCCTGTACCAAAGCTGACTAGCAGCTGGTCAGATTTTCTGAAAGGTTTAGTCTTGTCAAGGTAGAACCTAAGCTGCCTGTGCATGTTCAAGGAGTGCAGGATCCCTTCCCCTTTATTCTGAGGATTAGGGAAAAAGGTTGGTAAATGGTTTAAAGCCACACTGGATACCACCTTGGCATAAATGATGGGTTAGTCCTGAGGGAAACCCTGTCCGCATGGAAGATAATGAAGGGTTCCACAGCCATAAGGGCCTGCAACTCAGACACTCTTCTTGCTGAAGTGATGGCTAGAAGTAAGGCTGTTTTCCAAGAGAGGAATTTAAACTCTAATGTAGCAGCAGGCTCAAAGGGGGGAAGTGTGAGCTTCTCTAGTACAAAGTTAAGGTCCCAGGCTGGAGTGGGAGCTCTCCTCGGGGGTCTTAGATTGTTAGCTTCGCTCAGGAACTGTTTGACCAGAGGCTGAGAGAAGAGGAGTGGCTCAGTATTGTAATGAGCTGAGATGGCAGAAGCATGAATCTTAACAGAAGAGAAGGATAGGCCTTTGTGGAGCAGTTCTGCTAGATAATCTAGGATTTGAGGTAAGGTGGACACGGATGTATCCTTTCCCTGAGAATGGCTCCAAGAACAGTATCTTTTCCACTTTTCTGGGCAGAATTTCCCAGTACTAGGCCTCCTGGCCTCAAGGATGACATCCAGCACCTGTTTGCTGAGGGTTGCTGGTGATGTATTCATGGAATGAGACAGGCTGCTAGGTTCAAGGTTTGCAGCTGAGGAATCTGGCCCTCCTTCAGGGAAGGGGTCTGATGCAGGTGCCAGGGTGGCACTGCTGTCAGACTGAGTAAAAGTGGGTACCAGTGCTGGTGTGGCCAGTCTGGTGCAATCAGGATTGTCCTTGGCCTGTCCTGTTTGATCTTGAGTAGTATTTTCGAGAGGAGGGGCACAGGGGGAAAGGCATAGATTGAGAGGTTTTCCCATGTAAAGGATAGGGCATCCACTTTCCATGCTTGGCTGTGGGGAGTTCTGGTGCAAAATGTGCTCAATTGATGGTTCTGGGGGGAAGCAAAGAGTCCACCTCTGGTGTCCCCCACCTGTGGATTAGAAGCTTGAATGAGTTGGGTTCCAGTTTCCACTCGTGGGTCCATTAGATTTCTGCTTAAGTCGTCTGCCAGTGAATTTTGTTTACCTGGCAGGAATTGAGCTTGCAGATGCACTTGATTGCTCAAGGCTGTGTGATAAGTTATGAAGTAAATCTACTTATAAATAATCTAGTATAATATTTAGTTTATTTGATTATACTGATATTTTGATTGGCATGTATATGATTAACATATACAGCCATATTCAAAGATTTTGTACTGTGTTTGATTGTGCATCTAGATTTTGTAATTAAGCAATTAGAGAAGTGATGTCATAATTGTTGTTCCTGATACTATAATAAACAGTTTTGAAATTGGAAAGTTACCACTGAAGAAGGCTTTTTGCCGAAACCGGTCTGCATGTGGAATTGGAAGATGAAATAAATATATTTTTTCAGTATGGAGTCCTCAGGTGCTCGCTGTATTTTTTGTTTTACTTTTGAATATGTGTGGTTGCCTTGCACCAGTCATACCTGCTAGCTACATTTGGCAGGTGTGTTCCACAGAACCATGGCTAACCTGCAGAGTGGGTAGGAATGAGTTCCCCCTGCTTGTTTATGTACCACATAACTGTGGTATTGTCTGTCTTTATCAAGAGTTTTCCTGGAAGGATAAGGTATTTGAAGGCTGTCAGTGCATTCTGTACAGCTAACATTTCTTTTTGATTGATATGCAGTTGCATTTGTCTTGGGGGTCCATCTGCTTTGAATTCATTTGCCTGCCATGTGAGCCCCCCCATGCAAAATCTGATGCATTTGTTGTCAGGGTTTGGGCAGCAGGGGGTTGAGTGGAAAGGAGTCCCTCATTGTGTCAGCAGGTCTCTGCCCACCAAAGGAACTCTGTCCTTAGGCAAGGAATGATAGGAATCACTGTTTCCAGGTCCTGAGAATGTTGACACCATAGACTTTTTAAGTAGTATTGAAGTTTCCTCATATGCAGTCTTGCATATGGAATTAGGAGAATGCATGAGGCCATGAACCCTAGGGCTTGCAGTATTTTTCTTGCAGATAGCTGGGTTTGGGTGGCCAGCAGTTTGAATTAGTTTGTCAAATAAACCTGTTTTTCTGGACTGAGGAATGCCATCTGGTAAGTTGTGTTCAAGCTTGCTCCCAGGAATACAGTTTTTTGGCTGGGTACCAGATGTGATTTCTTTTCGTTGATGGTATACCCCAGAGAAGTTAGGAGTCTCTTTACAAATGTCAGGTGCTGAAGTAGCAATTCCTGACTGTCCACCTGAATCAGGCAATCATCAAAGTATGGGTAAATCTGAATTTTTCTCTACCTGCAGTATGCAGTGGTTGGAGCCAGGCATTTTGTGAATACCCTGGACTCAGTAGATAAGCCAAAGGGAAGTGCAGAGAACTGATAGTGCATAGAGCCTGCCCTGAAATGTAACTATTTCCTGCAAGATTCCCTAATGGGGATGTGCAGATAAGCTTCCTTTAAGTCTAGGGTGACCAGCCAGGAGTCCTTGGCTAGCATAGGAAGCAGCTGTTGGACAGTAAGCATTTTGAATTTTGGTACCACCAGGAAGGTGTTGAGAATTGACAGATACAGGATAGGGTGCGAAGAGTTTTCTTTTCTGGGCACCAGAAATAGTCTGGGGTAGAAACCCTGTCCCCTTTGCTCTGTTGGAATAGTCTGAATAGCCCTGATACTGAGAAGAGAAAGTACTTGCTTTTGGGCCTCTGCCCACTGGTTTGGGGGGAGGTCTGGCAATCCGCTTGGGGTTAGCAGTGAGTCGAAGTAGAATCTGTATCCCTGGAATACAATGTTTAAGACCCATCTGTCCTGGGTAATGTACTCCCAGATTTTTGCATGCAGGACGAGTTCTCCTCCTAGGGGTGCAAGTACTTGGGCATGGCTGGGAAGGATGAAGGACAAGTCATTGTGAACTTTTTACATAATAGAGATGGCTTACCACTCCCTGTTTTTGAGGTGGGAGCACTCCATTGTTTAGATCTGTGCATACCCTGAGACTGCAGTCTTGGTGTTCTGCTGCCCCTGGGTTTGGACTGAGAAGGTCTGGGAGGGACTGGGAAGGACCAGTTTTTTGAATGCCAATGCCTACTGAATCTAGGAGGCTGTACCTGTAGGAAATCTTTAACAGTTTGCATAGATTTAGCTTTTTCCTCCATCTTTTTAAGAACTTCTTCTGCTTTAGTGCCAAACAAATGTTCTTGGTTTAATGGTGCATCTAGTAATTTTGCTTTGACATGGTCTGGCAAGATTTGTTCCTTCAGCCAAGCATGCCTTCTAAGAACAGACCCAGTGACAGCAGCCCTGCAAGTTGCTTCTAAGACATCAAAACCACACCGCAAAGTATGTTTTCCAACTTGGTTTGCAGAATGCATTAACTTGTAAATCTTTATGTTCTGCACAATCAGGAATCAACATCATTTTTTGTTTAATTAGTTCCATAATATGCTGCTGGTACTTCAACTTGTGAAACTGACAATTTAAAGCCCTGACGGCAAGAGTTGCAGAGGTATATACCTTCTTCACCTATCTGTCTAAAGCCCTAGAATCCCTGTCCGAAGGGGTAGGGTTTTTGGTTGTAGTAGCCTTAATACCTTTAGGTCCCTGGGAAATGGTCTCTGGATCCACAGTGGGATTTTTAAATAGAAATTTGTGAGAGTCAGGTACTCTGTAGTACCTGTCAGGCTTTCTAGGAGCTGGTGGCAAACTATCAGGGGTAAGAATGGATTCCATGAACACATCATCTACAATTTCCAGAACAGGGGGGGATAGCTAGAGGCCTGTGTTAAGGCAAGTTTAAAAATTCCCTGAGTCTCTTTTTGGACTGTGGGTAGTCCTAGCACTCCCAGTGGAAATGATCTCTGAGGGTATGCATGTTTTCACTGAAAGAAAAGTCCTCTGGGGGGAGGCAGAGGGAATGGAATCCTCTGTATCTGAATCCTCATCGGTAGATAAGGGTATGTCCTGGTAATCTGTGGGGTCAGAGTCATCAGACTCATGATCTGTAGAATCAGAAGGAAAATCAATTCTTTGTCTTTTAGAGGAGCAAGGCTGGCTTCCCCTAATTAAAGTAATAAGGTCTTCAGCCATTCTAAGCATTTGTTTCTGTGGCATGGGAGCTTGAGAATACGCTTTGGTCATCGGTTTCCTAGGTGTAGTGTGAACTCTGGGCCTGAGAAATTCAGTAGTTTTATTCAGAAATGAAGTAGTCAGTTTAATACGAACATCTGAAGGTTTGAATACCCCTCAGAAGCCGGTGCCTGCACAGCGGCTATGGGCACATCCAAGGTAGAGACATCTGCAGGTTCCATAGTCAAAGAAGCATCTCAGTAGAGGCCTGCAAATCTGTAGAAGCAGGTATCAGGGGCTGTAAAAGCACCTGACTGAGTACTGGCAGACTGGCGACTAGCTTAATAGAAGCATCGTTGGCAGTTTTGGACCTATGCAGTCTGTCTCTATCTTTATCCTTATGTTTTTTCGGAAGATCTGTAGTTGGATGGCTTATTGAAGCCATTTCAGAATACGGAGAATGAGAGCGAAAGAATTTAGCGACAAAGATAGCCTGATGATGAATAGTTTGGGCATTGAACCGGGCACAAAACCGACGGCAAGGAACGTCATGGTCTGGGCCTAAACAGGTGACGTAGTAAGAATGAAAACCTCTGTGAGGTATTTGCTTTCCACAGGCAAGACAATTATTAACTTTTTCTGACATCGGTTAGAGCAAGAAAAAAGGATCCTCAACGGGGTACTTAGCTTTAGAAGACTTCAGGTCTGAAACTCGAATAATGAAACTTTCAGGTAGCGACCAACTGACACTTGTGAACTGCTTCTGCTTTGGGCTCTTCTCGGCAAGAAAAGCTGACGTAATGGCACTGGCTGCATGTTTTATACCCCTGACGATCTGACGTCATAGAAGAGGCGACAGCATCCAATGCAGAAATCCCAAGACTCTGGTATTCGGGCCGACTGAGGGCAACCTGCAGGCAGATAACCCAAGTGAGATGACTGCAACAGTGAAACACGAAGAACATCTCACTTGTTCAAATTACTGAGATACAAAATTAGTCTCAATCCTCTGTTTTCTTTGGTACTAAAAAATAATCTTGAGTAAGTTCTGGATCCTATTTGGTCTGGTGAGACTTCACGAATTACTCTTTTTTCTAACAGCTTTTGAATTTCTATTGCCGCTGATTTCCTCTGACTGTGTGGTACATCAGGAAGTTTGTACAGAAGTGGAGGTGGAAGGAGAAAGGGAATTACATAACCTCTGGATATAATTTTCTGCACTCAAGTATCTTTTGTGATTTCTAGCCAGGCTCTCTGGTGCAGGGAAAAGTGACCCCCAACTGCCTCCAGAGTGAGACAATCAGGCCTCCTTTCAGGAGCACTGATAGGGCCTATCAGAAAAAGAATCTCTGGACCCCTGGTTCTGTGGGCCTTCCTCTGCCAGGAGGGTGGTGTCTTCCATTTGAGTCCCCCCCCCTCTGCCCTGGAGGAACTTTCTCCACGTGGATCTTGGAAAGGACCCTGGGACTACCTTAACCACATCTTTCAACCACCTCACTGATTCCTTGAGAAGGTCCTTAGAAGAGTCAAAAAACATACACCCACTGCAGAGAGGGTCTTTCCATCTTTATCGCACCTGGAGAGCATGTCCTTCACTTTCAGGCCAAACAGAGAACTGCCACCAAAAGGAGCATTGATGAATGAGGACTTGAAGGGCTCCGCATAATCACACAACCACTTCCAGACATGCCCCCTTATTGATATGCCTGAACCTGCTGCCCTTGAAGTACCTTCAGCCACATGTGAGATAAACTTCATGGATGAGTCAGAAATCAATAACAGGGTAGCGAACTGCGATGCCACAGAAGCCTGAGCCTCAGCGGTTGTGGTCCCAGAAAGAGAATTTGATAGTTCCCTTATGAAATCCTTTTGAAGTCTTGTAAAATGGACTAGGTGGTTCAGAGATCTAACAGCAAATGTTGCCAGAGCACACACATGCTTCCCAAATCTGTCCATTGCCCTAGACAACCGGTTATGGGGATGGACAGAGAAACTCTGCTCTGCAAGTTCCTTCTTAGTGGTTTTTACCATGATCATAGCATCTACAGGCATTCCCTTGCTCCAAAATTCCCTATCTGCTGGTGGTGCCAGAATCCAATCCAATCATTTGGGGATTATCTGGTTCCTTCCATTCCCACTGAGAGACCAAATCAATGTGCTCATTGGTGGGTGGAGTCACCCAGGGGGATAGATGGGCCAGACCCAAAAGCCTCCAGGAACACTGACTCCTCCAAGGAAGGGTTATGTACTGGCCAACCGCCTCTTTGCTTTAGGATTTCAAGGATGTCTCCAAAGGAGATGTCTTCAGGTGGTGATCTTAGGGACCCCTCCCCTTCATCAAAATCAGTGTCTTCAGTGATAGATTCCTGAGGGGAATCTTAGTGCCTCCTCTTACACTTTCTCTTCCTAGGGACCTCTTCAGTGGGATGTTCCGGAGAGGTATCGGAGGAAATAGTAATACCCTACTGGGTATCCTGGAGACTTTGGGTAGGCTGTCCCTGTGAACCAGAACAATGAGGCTCAGCGAGCAAAGATATGTGCGATCCAGATGGATGCTCTGAGGCGGGAAGAACCATACATCTGCAGGAGCAGAAAGCACCCTCTCCGCTACCTCAAAAGTAGACCGCTCTGGGAGAAGGAAGCCAATGGAACCAAGAAACCAAGCTTCTGATTCCTCGGCTCCCCCTGCCCTGAAGGCAAACTACCCGAGGCAGAGGTCAGAGCTCAGCTATCCAGTGCCAAAGCTCTGTGGGGCAGAAATGGCTTTGAAAACTTTAAAGTTGACTCTAACACCACAGACCTGACAGGGACACCCCAGCTCCAAGAGTCATATGGATCCAAAACTGTAGGGGCCGGAGCACTTGGAGTAAGCTTCAGATCAGAAGAATATCTTTCTATCTGAAGTTGGTAGCCCCAAAAGAGTCGGATCCAATGCCATCGAAATGACTGCTCAGATCAGTGAAGGAGCCGAAAAAGGTGGTGTAGTGCTTATAAGGGTTAACTGACCTAATGGGGTAGGAGCCGGAATAAGTCCCATCTGTATTTGCACGGAGAGGATCTTCATCATCATCCTGTCCACATCTGCCTCAGTGAGACTCCTGGAAGAACAAGAAGATACCAGTGAAGGGAATTTTGAGCATCAGCGTACATCCAGGAAGGGAGAAGGTACACATGACTTTATTAGATCCAGGGAAGGGGACTATGTAGTCCTTGGTAACAGCTTCATTTCAGAGAAGATTGGAACTGACAGAGCTGACTCACTGTCAGACTCTGAAGCAGGAGTAGATTTCAGATCTGATTTTTTGGCCTTCTTCCTTGGTGGTTCTATGGTGGGATTTGAGGATGGTGTAGAGGATCAGGAAAGCTTAGAAGACTCTTTGTGTTTAGGTGGGGGTTGAGCCCCAGATAAGGCTTCAGAAAAAGAAGAAGGAAGACGTCCTTTTAATATTAATTTATTTTTCTAATCAGTCAAGGCCCTAGGATTAAATGCCTGCCAAATTCTGCATTCAACATTGAAGTGCTGAAGGCCTAAACAATACACACATAATAAGTAAGAATCAAAAAGCAGAATTTTATGTTCACATTCCGAACATTTTTTAAAACCCATAGGGGCTATCTCAGAAATTATTCCTATGCTAATAAAAGAAGCAAAGTAAGAATGTTTTTTTTTTTTAAGATAGAAAAAAAAAGTGATGGTAGAAAGATTACCCTAAAAAAGGTTATAAATTGTTGAAACACCAACAGTGGTAAGACAGGTACACTAAAAAGTGTAGAAAGGGAGGTACAAAGGATAAAGAATACAATACCAAGAGTTACAGAAGGAAAATTCACTTATCTGAATTCAAAATACTATTTTAGCTCAAGAGCCAAAGGTGACCACGTCTTCACACTAAAGTGGCAAACAAGATCTGAGGAATGTTAGGGTTGGTGCATTATGGGAAAGGGAGGAGCTCAAGAGTTTTTGGTGGCTACGAGCTTTAGTAACAAGTGAGGTAGATCCGCTGACTGAATCTGAACCCAGTGGTGGATGAATGAATGAAAACTGACAACATCAGATAAAGGAGATTTCAGATACTGTAAATAGTCAATGAACATGTAAAAAAACTAAAGGATCCAATCACAACTCCACAAAATAACTGGCAAACTGAGCAAAGAATCCTAGACCATAAAGACACCCACTATAAAAGCGAACTTTATTAGAAACCAAACAAATGAATAAGCGATTTCTTCCAGCTTAACTGGCCTTCATCAGATTCAAGTAAGCTGTGAGAAATAACGTTCTTATATACATACAACCACAGGAAATTAATGAATTCAATCAAGGAAATGATGTTACTTTTCAAATAATTCAAACAAAATACACATTTCCTGTATACCATATATGTACATATGTATACAATATGTAAACAAACAAGTCAACTAATAAATAATACATTTTAAAATCACTTAATAGATACTATGTTTTTTAAATATTAAAAAAACTGAAAAAATGCTACTATTTAAATAACTTACTAAATGTTATAAATGTACATAAAATATCTGATAAAAAGTATAACATATGCTTGAAATAAAAAATAAAAATATTAAAACAATAAAAACAAATCAAGCCCTGGACTTTAAGATAGGTTTCAGAGAAATGTAATCATTTATTCCCGGGGAAGCATTTAACTTAACTTGCCATATAACTTCTTTCTTCTCCAACAAGAGTTTGTCATCACTACCCCTGGGATTAAATGAGTATAGTGTTAGAAAACAACTTTGGTTACTTCGAGGGAGAATATTATAGACAAAAGGAGTAGCTATGGGGGCCTCTTGTGCCCCCATATTTGCTAACCTTGTACTTATAGAATGGGAGAACAGACATGTATTTAACAGTGAGTTTAAACATCATTTCACCCTTTATGTACACTTCCTGGATGACGTTTTTATTTTATGGAGGGGGGACAAGGAAGACATTCACAAATTTATTGATTACTTGAATAATATTTGCACCTATTTTAAGTTTACATATTCATTTAGTGATACTGGTTTGTCATATTTAGACACTTACATTTCACACACGTCCTCAGGTTTTAAATCTAATATATATCGTAAGCCTACTTTTAGTAATTCCTACTTGGAATTTCAAAGCTGCCATCCTTTTTTGCAGAAAAAAAGTATTTTAAAAGGCCAATGTATATGGGCAGCTAGAATGACTTCCTGCCAAGAAGATATTATTAAAGAACTTAAGTTGATTGGAAGTATGTTTCTGGACAGAGGTTACCCCATTTACTTAGTGGAAGAAACTATTGATTATGTGTCATCACAATGAATGGGGGGTACTCTATAAACCATTGTTGGGTGAAGACCTCATACACCAGGAGGTGAACAATAATCAAAATCACACTTGTTTTTAAAAAGCTATGGTTTTAAAGTACAGTACTAATTCACCCGTTATAAAAGATGTTACATGTATGAACTGGAATATTTTAAGAGGTAACAACGATGTTTATAATTCCCTGGGACATCTACCTATGTTTGTTTATAAGACTGGCAGGAATATAACATTCCAATTGGAAAACAACCACAAAGATACTAATAATAAAAAGGTGGTCAAAGGAACAACTAAATGTGGACCTTGCAACCTGTGTGTTTATATATATATATATATATATATATATATATATATATATATATATATATGAGGAAAAGTGTGTAAATTTACAAAATGAGTGTAGAAATAGGATAGTATTTCAGACAGGGAATTGTAATACTAAAAGGGTGGTATATTTAGCTATGTGTACAGCCTACCCAGCATTTTATGTTGGGAAGATAGATAGGCTTTTAAAAAATAGAATTTATGAACACATATATAATATTCAAAAGGAAAATACAAACAATGCTCTGTTTAGACATATATTGTCAAACAATTCTAACCACAATTTTCATTTTGCAATACTTGAAAAAGTAGTTTTTAATCCCAGGGGTGGTGATGACAAACTCTTGTTGGAGGAGAAAGAAATTATATGGCAAGTTAAGTTAAATGGTTCAAACCCCCCAGGAATAAATTACTACATTTCTCTGAAACCTATCTTAAAGTCCAGGGCTTGATTTGTTTTTATTGTTTTAATATTTTTATTTTTTATTTCAAGCATATGCTATACTTTTTATTAGATATTTTATGTACATTTATAACATTTAATAAGTCATTTAAATAGTAGCATTTTTTCAGTTTTTTTAATACTTAAAGAACATTGTATCTATTAAGTGATTTTAAAATGTATTATTTATTAGTTGACTTGTTTGTTTACATATTGTATACATATGTACATATATGGTATACAGGAAATGTGTATTTTGTTTGAATTATTTGAAAGGTTACATCATTTCCTTGATTGAATTCATTAATTTCCTGTGGTTGTACGTATATAAGAACGTTATTTCTTACTGCTTACTTGAATCTGATGAAGGCCAGTTAAGCTGGAAGAAAGCGCTTATTCATTTGTTTGGTTTCTAATAAAGTTCGCTTTTATTACGGGAGTCTTTAAGGTCTAGGATTATTTGCTCCATTTACCAGTTATTTCGAATAGTCAATGAACAACTAAGCAACTGAATTTTCTGTTATTATGACAGTTTGGAAATGAAAAACAAGAATTTTCTTACCGTGATAGCAGCTAAGATTGGAACCTGATAAATCCATTTTAGATTACCAGCGCTGAGGTCCCAGCACCTGAAATTTACAAAGAATAGATAAGCACCTGCCTTTAATACATATATTACAATATACTTTATATACATTATCTGAATCATCTCTGCTGTTGCAGAATCATCATTGAAAATGCTTGCTTCTGACAAAAGTATGAATCATTAGAAGGGTGGGTTTGCCCCAAAAGTCCAACAGTATCCTGCACAGTCTCTCACTATTTGAACCCTCTCCCTCTCTAAATTATTTCGCTTACTCTTTTACACTCCCTCCATCTTACTCTCTGTATCTCCCCCAATATGAGAGGACTAATGCTTCACTCCTATGTTGCAATGCACATCTGCACTCAGAGTAGAACATTTAAATTGAATCAGCCTGCAATGCCAAAGCAGTGAAATACTCTTTAGGCATTCATGAAGCTACAGAGTTTGTCACCTTGCTAAAACTTTGGCCATCAAGTCTGGGAAGAAACAGAAAATGCCAGGGAAATGTTAAAGGCTAAAAGACTTTCTGCTACAATTTTAGTACAATGTCACCTGTGCCTGTCTTTTCACAGGAAGCTTTCTTTAGAGGATTTAGTTCTTATCTGCAAAATTACAAGTAAAGCTGAAAGAAAGGCCGCAGAGAGAAGAATGGGTTAGATAATTGACCTATAGTGGACAAAAGTTAGGGAATAAAACTGAGACATTAATTTACTTGTTAACCGTAAGTGAACACTGTACAAATATCCATGTCATCAAGGTGACATGCTTTCAGGAGGTAGGAGAAAGCTGAAGAACTTGGAAAACATACATAGGCACATACAGCTTCCTCAATAATAGTAACTGGGCTTATGATGAAATTTCGGACTCATTAAATTGAAAGCAGAAACTTTAACCACTTAGTGACTGTACTATCCACTGTATCTGGAATAATCGGACACAAACCCAGTAACAGTCAATCACATCATCATGATGAACATGGGTCTGAGGCTAAACACAGTCCAATGGGAGCAGGTCAACAAAGCTACAGCACATTAGTATGTCCAGTGGGGCTAGTACATACTGAAAGCTGCAATGCAAGCAGTCCAGTGTCTGCAAAGAGGATTCTTCTCCCACAGTACACAGTGCGTGTGTGAATTATTGAAATATGGTCAGGCACTGGTTCCCAGTCACAGATGGGAAAAGGGAAATTATGTGAGAAAAACACGCTAACATTTACAAGATGACTGAGAGGTTTTTACGTTTACTAGAAAAATTAATAATAATGGCATATTTCTCTGTACAATAAATAGTGGATGTGAAAAACCTACGAAAAATGGAGAAAATACAGGAAAAGTATTTTATTATAGAACATTTTAAGTAATATTTCCAAATAAAGTTCACAGTATACTTACTGTGTATCAGCTAGGAATGCCCTCACAGTTGCCCATATCGACACAAACACTGCAGGAACACCTACATTTAAAGGAGAACTCCTTTAAAGGGCAGTACATTTTCTTTCACAGAATCATAAACACTATAAAAATGAAATGCTGAACAACCTATGTCTCCATGAAGGATTACAGAATGAAACATATCTTAGTTTTTAATTGTTCTTTTTCCTTACACAGATTTCTTGTACTATGTGATATTACCTTGTCTAAGACCAGTAAATAAACTTGTGAAACCAACCATATTATCCATCTATTCTTGGAAGATATGTTCGGGTGAAGCTACATCCATTTTCCCAATTTTTTGCTCTATTTATGCAGCTATGTATAGCCAACAAAAGCTAAATAATTTACTTTTAAGAGAGTTTTATATTATCTATTTGCAATGCAATTACAGAAGTACCAGGATCACCGATATAACTAGTGTTGAGCAGAACGATTTTCTAGAGAGAAGATCACTTGGTTATTCATGAGGCAGTCATTAAACTGCAAAATCATTACTCTTCATTTTACTGCTACCTGTAGTTACAAATCTGACAATTTAAAACTGTCTTCTAAATTGCTACAAGCATTACTGCCATACAAACTATGTGATATTTTGGAAAGAAATCACAAGAGTCATACCTACAGGCAATAGACCGATAAAAGAAGTATATCTCTATGTACCCAAGGAAGTTCACACTTCTACTGGGTGAATTATATCCCAAATGGTTGTATAAGGCACTGCTTCTGGTAATTTTTTTAAACTAATAGTTATTTAATGAAAATCACGCATAAAATCATCCAGTTTTCTTTGTGAGTATGAGAACTTTCTGCCTTTTATTCACAATTCTGAAACAATGAGATCTGTCTCTTGCTCTCACAATAGCTAATACGTTGAATAGACATAACACATATGCTATAACCCAGCACCCGCAGTTAACATGACTCAAGATAGAAATCTGAGTAAGAATTGCCTTTATGGTCTTGCAGATGTCTCTGTGTGGCCATGTGACAAGCAATGCTTAAAGGTCAAGCATTCTCCTTACTGCAGGTTGAATAATAATCTTCTCAACACATCCACTTAAGAGATAACCCAGCTGAAGCATTCTAAGAATAAAGTATGACTTTCCATGTGAGATACAACAGCATTTAAAGTCAAAGAGGAAATTCTAGTAAAACAGCAAAAATGTGTTTGATAAATTTTGTTAGTATAACCTTATTTGACTTGTATAATTTCCCATTTATTCAAAATTAAAACATATTTCTGTGAAGGATGATATTCTGTCATACTGTTACAATCTGAATAGGTTAAGATTCTGCATTTGATTACAAATGTCTTCTCATCTTTTGATCTACGAAGTGAGTGGTAAGTCATACATCGCTGGCCTGGCTCAGATCTAAGTGTTTTAGTCAGGTACAAACAAAGAACACAGGAAACTAGGAAGAAAGTGGCTGGCACTATAAAGCTGCTGTCAACTGGGAACTGGATGCTACACCATTGTTATGCAATTAAAACTGCAATATTGCATTTATAAATCAGTTCTATTTATTTTTATCAAAAAATAGTATGATTCTTAAAACAAATACACAGTTATGTTGATACAGAATGCTTGGTCACGTCATTAATGTTTAACTATTGGAATTACATGTCCGCTCTCATTTTACAGTTACACAAGAACACTAATCTGCTGGGTTTGAATCATACTGTACTGATAATTTTCATGCCAGGCCACCTCCTGGTACCTAAATTAATCAAAGGTAGCACTCCTCACAAAACTGTTTTCCTGCAAAACAACACAAAGTTTTGATACAATCCAGTGACCTAGGATCATTACAATTGTAGTGTCTCTGGAAACATGATAGCCACGTGAACAACTGCCTCTGTGTTTGTGCACTAGTGTCACAATATTTCAAAAGTCGTGATTAGAACATGCATTCCCAATGAGCACAATTTCTCCTATTTTTTTTTTTTTTTTGGTGTGCTTGTCCCCTAGCCAATGCAGAATGTTTCTCTCTCTCTCTCTCTCTCTCTCTCTCTCTCTTACGACTTGCAGCCAAGTCCTAGAATGACCTTCATGGACAGCCACTTCTATTCACAGAATTTACAGGACAAGGAAGAACATCAGATATAGTTATTCCACACACACATACACGCACTCACACCTAAGGACAACTTAGAGTCCCTGATCTATCTAATGAATGTCTTTGAAATGTGGGAGGAAAGTGGGGCACTCAGAGAAAACCCATGTGAACGCACAGAGGACATGCAGACTCCATACAAAAGCGCACCAGCTGAGAAACGAACCAGAATGACCTTTAAATACTAATCACATTAGAGCAGTATCACTAAAACTAGAAAACTACAGCATCCCTGACAGCCAGATATTTAAATGTCTTTTAAAGTAAGTCCAACTTGGGAAAACATTTCACTTCACCATGTTCAGAAACAGAGTACTTCTAGCATCACTAAACACATAATCAACAATTTTTTTTATTTGAGAAGCTTTTAGTACAGCTGTTATGACCAGCTCCACAAAAGTTGACTGATGCAAACATAAAAACTTAGACTTTGATGCAGTTAAGGTTAGCTTGCCCACCCAGTGTATAAGTTTTCCAACCTGCTGTGCTACCTGCCTAATCTGTATATCTGGATTCTCACTTGTCCTCTTATTCTAATACATTACATTTTGGGAAGATGATGTGACACTCATTTGGATTCAGCAAGATATTTAATCATTTTCATGAACCCCCTTTATCTTCTTTTCTTCATAAAAAGTACATATTAGTTTGTCCTCTCTTATATGGCTTCTAGAGCAGACTTGTACCACTTTTAATACCTGTTCTGGGATGACACTTAACTGCCTTTAGTGCATTGCAAAGATGAGGTCACCAGGACTTCACAAAGCACTCTAGGTGAGCCTCATCATCTGTGTGTAGACAGTTTTAAAAGCTTCTTCTTTTCTGTTATACTCCTTTTCTACTGCTTTCTTACAATGCTTGAGGTGAGTATCTGACTCAAGCTTACATAGTCATATAGCAGCATGATGCTCTTACATACCTCTCAACCTCTTAGAGCAAGAAATCTAGACAAATCCACAAATAATGGGGGGGACAAAGGCCCCAAAATAGGGCCAATTTTTAAATATTGCACTTGCAAACAAGAGTTGAGGTTTTGCATTAGCATGAATTTTTCAAGGTATGAAATCTGAAATTCAAATGTATGCCATTATTTTCTGACTTCAGTTCTCAATGATTTGCCAATAATTTGCCAAAAAAAAACAATATTTTATGAGGAACAGACTAAAAATATGAAGCTAAAATCTGGACGTTCTGTGAAAATTTGGACAGTTGAGAGCTGTGCTTCTGAATGTGTTCTCTCCTTTCTATACCCCCCATTCTATTTTTTCTAACCAGCATTATTCTGAATGGTTACACATTCATCTATGGCAACAAAAAAAAAAAAGAGAGCGGATTTGTAGAACTAAACTCCTTTATTGGTAAGCGCTTTCGTTGGCAAAAGGTAAGCCAACTTCTTCAGACCATCGAAAAACATACAAGATACACTCCCATGTGAAAAGGAATGCCTTTTATACACAGTGTTAGTCTAATCAAGCAATTAATTAAGTAAAAAACAATCAACAATAAAAAACCACAAGTAACAATTTGTTTGGTGAACCAGAGATTTGTTTTACATAGGTTTTTCTAAAATCAGTAAACCTTAGACAATAAACTTTCTCAAACCTAATTTATCTCAATATTAAAAGTACCAAATCACCCAGCCTTGTGATGGTACCATAGTTACTTTAAAATTACTAACTTTTAAAACCATGTATATTAAAAGATTCTAAATGGATCTATTTATTCAAAAAGGCTTGTAATACTTATCTAGCTAAGGCTTTTATTTTGAGTAAACATTTGATAGATACATATTCATTTAAACCCGGCATAATATAAACCATGGTATGGATCTGCCATGCCAATTCTATTTCCTTGAGTTTAAGTTGCCATGGGCCACCCCTGCTGCTACGGTCTACTTTTTGCAAGACAATAAAACTGAACTTATGGTCTGGGTGTTCTATTATATGCCTTGCTAGGGCATTTGTACTGATCTGCCTATCAATGCTATATTGATGCTCGTATATCCTTTGCTTGAGCTTTTGTTCTGTTTTTCCAATACAGTAACCTTCAGATTGGTTGCAGACAGCCCCATATACTAAACCTTTGGGAATCACATGTATGTCTACCCCAAATTGGATAGGTCTTATCTCTGATGTTAACCTTATTAGTCACTTTAATATGTTTACATTGGGCACATCTTCCACATTTAAACATACCAATTTAGCCTCTTAAAGCTATTTTCGGTCTCTCAACCAAGTTTTTCAAATTGAGACCTCTTCTGTATGTTGTAGCTGGTATTGTGCCCAGCATTTGGACTAATTCGTTATCCTGTTGTATTAAAGACCAATTTTTACATATAATCTCCCTAATGCTGCTTGCATCTAGGGAATAGGTTGTTAAAAAACTAGTTGCCCCATTCAATACCTTTTCTTTTCCCTGGGAAATGTTAACAACATTCCCCACTGGTGGGGTTGTGTAAACTTGTTTTTCTTGTACCAAAGGTTGAAAATACCCTATTGATCTTTTATTACGCACCTCTTCCATCACTTGATCGATTAAGGGTAAAGGATAAGCTCTTTTTAAGAACATTTCCTTGAGGAGATTACACTCCTCTAAGAAATCATCGAAATTGGATACCATCCTCGCTGCTCTTACTGCCTGTCCCTTAACCACTGCCCTTTCCTGATGGAGGGGATGGCAACTTGTGAAATGTAAGAACATATTAGAGTATGAGGGTTTTCGATGGATGGTAGAACTAAATTGCCTATTGTTATTGTGTTTACTAAGGTGGATGTCCAAAAAGTTAACCTCATTTTGGCTTACTTGGTATGTAAATTCCAAGAATGAAGTAAATGAAGTCATTTCAGTTATAAACCCATTAATCATGTCTACCGGCCCCTTCCACAAAAAGAACATGTCATCCTGGTACCTTGTGTACCAGGCCACATGTTCTTTGTATGTTGTACAGTTAAATAGGAAGGACCTTTCCCAATAGGCCAAGACACTGTTAGCAAAACTGCTCCCACAAGGGGAGCCCATTGCAATATCACTCTTTTGGAGGAACAATTTGTCTGAAAAAAGAATATAATTATTATCCAGTATTATTTCAAGGAGAACTTCTATCAAATTAATTTGCTGATGTTCCATCCCTCTTATGTGAAGGAACTCTCTAACCCATTTGATTCCTGTTCGATGTGGAATGGAGGTATAGAGGTCCTTGATGTCAACTGTAAGGAAAATGTGATGTTCATTAAACTCTAGTGCATTAATGTTTTCCAAAAAATGCCAAGACTCTCAACATACTTGTGTCTCTGACTTAGCAAATGGTTTCAACTTGCAGTCAACAAACTTGGCACAAGCATATGTCACAGAATCCCTACCATCCACAATAGGTCTAAAGGGTAGACTATTAAGATCCTTATGTATTTTAGGGGCACCAAACAATGTTGGAACTACTGGGGCTGGCATGGTCAAAAAATGGTATGTATTCACATCAATGCTCCCTTCAAGAAAAAGGCCGCTCAACATGCTATTAATTTTATTATATGCCCCATTTAGCTCATTCTGGCTTGCACTAACATATACATCACTATTTAATAAACTCAACATTCTTGTTTCATAGACCTGTTGGTCCATAAACACCAGCCCACCTCCTTTATCGGGTTTCATAACCCTCACGTTACATACATTAAACAGTTTGAGAAGATCCCGTTCATTAACAGTGATGTTTCTATTTCTGTTATACTTAGCTACACTACAATTAAGTGCATGCCTAATGTCCATTTCACAAATTTTATCAAACATAGCCAATGACGCTTGGAGGGGCGGGTTGAACAGACTTAAACTGTTGGTAAGTCCAGAGTTTTGTCCCAGTTCATAAGTCAGATTGAGTTTATGAACAAACATTTTCAAGTCTATAACAGTTTTGACTACATCAGCATTGTGGTCCAGAACAAAAGTCAGCCCTTTGGCAAACAAATTGGCCATTTCCTCATCAAATTCCAATGAGCTAAAATTAAAGATATGGAAGTCTCCTTCTGTATTCACTAAAACTTTGGGTAGGCACTGGACTACCTCCTCCTTTTGTTTTGGTGCCTCCTTTGTGGGGCTTGTTTCTTGTCGTGCCTTGGTTGTGTTGTTTGTTGCTGGCAGGTGTGGGTACTCCGAAAACCCTGCTGAAAATTGTCTCCTATTTGATTGTTCATATTGTTCTGAGCAATAGAGCCCCCCCCCCACACACACACACACTTGGTTGCCGCCTTGGGCCATTCTGCTGTTGATAATTATGAATGCGCTCACTTCGGCGTACTTCTGTTGTTTGGGGAATGATTATATCATCCTCATTTTCAAAGTCAGTGTCTCCACTCGAAGCACTTGGGCCAGGTGGCCGCTCTTGGACAACCATGGCATCAGGCACTAACGGTGGTGGGGTGTAAGCAGTTGCTTTAGCATAAGCATTCACATCCCTGTTAATCTTTTTTCTTTTAATCTCAATGCTTTTATTAATACTAGTGTCAGTGCTGGTTTCTCCGTTGCTTCCATCCACAGCTCTAATGTACTGCGTAAGCATACGCATGCGCAGTACATCAGAACTGCTGCAGAATACCAGACAGCTGTGGAAGGGCAGCAAGGAGGCATTATACAATGCCATTATTTAAGAAAAGTAATAATTTTTTTTCTTAAATAATGTCATTGTATAATAGCAATAACCCACTTCTGGGTATGGGTAATGCTGGATTTACCCACGGTTGTCTTTGTTCGGCCACTCAGGCTTCGCCCTCATGACCAAACCACACCAACCATGGGTAAATCCACCATTACCCACACCCAGGCATGGGTTACTGCTATACTATCCCTGTTCTATACACTACCACCTATATCATAATGTAAGACTTATTGTTTACATTACTGCCAATATCCTGCATAGTATTATATAAATACCACAACATCTTCCCAATTACCTCTTCACAAAAGATTACAAATATGATTGCCCCTAAACATTTATTTGACATTTGTTTACAGGGAAAGTCCAACTGGGCAGAAACCCATTTGCAGCAGATGCCCGAGGAGAAAAGCTCCACAGTCACAAAACAAATGACGTTATATAGTTACAAATATTTCAAAGTTTAGCAAAGCATGAATACATGGATACATTGTAGTTTTCCTTATATACAGAAATTTTAACAGAGGCATTACAGAGAATGCGTATGTTATGAGTACAACACAGTTGTTGGTGTCACATACTACTGTATAGAAAAGTAGGATGGAAAAAAGGTTACATTTAGATGGAGTATCCTTGCCACTGTAGTAAAGAGTAGTAAGGTAGGACAATATAACAAAGTACTGTTAGCTAATCAGGGCTGGAGCATGGGCAGAGCCATGCATTAGTTAGATGACTTTTGAGTATTTTTTTTAAAGTGAGCAGGGTTAACTGTAGATCTGATAGTTTGAGGGAGTGGGTTCGATTTTTTTACTATATAATTTGAGTAAAGTGAACCACTTACAGCATTATTGGCTTTGGCTATTTTTGATAGTGATTTATTAGTGGAATAAGACATGATTACTGGAGTAAGACTGTAGTATTTTTTGAAGGACTAGTTTTTTTCAGGTTGGTATAGTAGCATATGAGCCATTGTAAGCTGGGCATAGGATAAGAGATGAGGTATTTCTAACCAGGGGAGTTGTTTCAGGGCTAAAGCATAAATTAAATATTTGTCTTCAGAGAAACCCTGTCACTGTGGATAAGAGCTTGTAACTCAGATACGTTCAGCAGAAATCAGAGCAAACAGCAAAACAGTCTTTCATGTTAAGAACCTCAAATCAGTCTGATGAGCTGGTTCAAATGAACCAGAAGGATGCAGGGAAAAATATGAGCAGTCTGAGGAGCCGAGTCAGGCCAAGGCTGAGTCACCCATCAGCAGCTAAGGCACAACTGGTGCTGGCCTGGCACCAAAGACTCCCCAACTACTTTCTTCTTCTTCTTCTTGTGGGCAACCATGGAGACCAGTAACTGCTCCATACATTCAGCTGAGAAGACAGCCTTGAAGATGAGTAGTGGAGTCTGAAAGTCTGTAAACTCTGAGGTAAGAAAACAAATGACAGGGTCCAAAAGCACAGGATCCTACCTCTAACACATAAAACCTACATAAACGTATACAAAATAGATATTTTGCACAGTTAGTTCATGCAAGCATTCACACAATAAATCTCTCCAGTATTACTAATGACAGTCCAAAACATACAAGTTTCCTAGCAAAAAACTAATAAATCTGACAGAAAAAGCACCTTCACCTGTCCCTTCCTCCCAAGACCAACGAGAGTGGTTCTCCCATGCCAATGGAGGGCATACCTACAGCCTCAGAGGATGCGCTTTCCCCTGGTCCTTAGTGACTATAGGTACTACACCAGTGGGACCAAGGCAAAAAAAGATGAGCAGTCTGAGGAACCATGTCCAGCCACAGCAGTCACCCTTTAGTAGCTGAGACACAGATGCAGCTACCCTGGCACCCAGTGGCTCCCTGACTACTTTCTTATTCTTGGAGACAGGAAAGAAGCACCACAGAGACCATTACCTGCTCCATAGGTCCAACCAAGAAGACATCCCTGAAGATGGGTGGTGGAGCTTGAAAGAGTCAGTAAAAGGTAGTTCTGAGGTAAGAAAACCACTGACAGTCACCAAAAGAACAATATGCTGCCTCTGATGCACAAAGCTGCATAAATGTAAGAAACGGTGACAAAAATAGATATTTTGCAGTCAGTTCACACATGTATTCACACAATAAATCTCCCTAGAACTACTAGTGATTGTCAAAAACATACATGTTTCCTAACAAAAAAATAATAAATCTGACCAAAAAAAAAAACATTTTTTCTCAGAAAAATAATTCTGTGGAAGGATTTCCCAACAGGACACTTATATGCCTAGTCTTGAAGGATTACTAGCTGACTGCTGAAGCAGTACACTTTGGCAGCAAGAAAGCTTTAAGATTTTGGCTCTCTAAAAAGAAGTTATGTTCTTACCCTAGCGGTCCATCTGTGTTGTCTATTTTCATTCTTTCTGAACTGACGGTGTTCGGATTTGAGCCCTTGGATCCTACTTGGCTGTTGTAAAAGCTTGTGGCAGCCTTGAACTCTCAAGCTTGTCCTTTTCCCAGAATGCACCACCCCCATTACCTCAGATCTTGTTTGCAGAATATAGCAAAAGTCTGAATTCTTTAGTCATATAGAAAATATTTCAAGCAGAAATATAGCAGATGAGAGAAACCAAAGCTATATCCGGACTCATAAAAGACAAGGGAAAGACTCCAAGACTGTCTCTATCCACTCGCTCTTCAGATAACATTGGTTGGGGGTTGGTGCGTGGGGAGCTGAGGAAGAATGAAAATGGACAACACAGATGGAACGTTATTGCAAGTACATAACATCTTTATCTGATGTGGTCAATTTTCATTTGGTCCTCAACTGATGGGACAGTCACCACCTACTCTACTCCTCAAGGAAGGATATTCCTAAGCATCACTGAGCCAAATGAAGCCCTACATCTAGAAACTAAATCCAGCTTGTTATGAGAGATGAAGTTGTGAGGTGAAGCCCAAGTTGCTGCTGCACAAATATTATCCATGCAAGCTCTTGAATGAAAGGCTGAGGAAGCTATTGATCTTGTAGAATGAGCAAGCAATTGCTTATTTAAAGGCAAGTTCAATTTATCATACATTAAAGAAATGCAATTAGTAAGCAATTTGGCTAGGGAAACTCTAGACATTGGCCTGCCCAATTTCTGTTCTTCAAAGGAAACAACTAATTGATCTGAATTTCTGAAATCTTTTGTTCTGTGTAAGTAGAAACACAATTGCCTATGCACATCTAGTGAATGCAACAAATATTGACCTTTGTTTGTATAATTTGGGAAGAAAGCTGGTAGCTTGATAGATTGGTTAATGTTGGATTCTGATACAACTTTGGACCAAAAGGATGCATTAGTTCATAATGTAACTCTATCTTTATGAAAAATTAGCTATGGAGGTTTCACCGACAAAGTCTGAATTTTTGAAATTCGTGTGGCAGAAGTAATGGTCACCAAAAATAAGGTCTTCCAAGACAGAAATTTTAGATCACAAGTATTTGCAGGTTTGAAGGGAAGAAAAACCAAAGCTTGCAGTACCAGAGTTAAGTCCCACTGTGGAGTAGGATCTTTAACTGGGGGACTCAACAGAAGTGTTTCACATAGGAAGGTCTTACAGAGTTTATGTGAAGCAAGGGAAGACCCATTAAGACAAACGTGGAAACTGTTGCTAATTGAACCTTTAGCGTGGAAGAACTGGCCCCAATGAAAAAAACTCCAGAATAGTGTGAATCAGTGCAGAAAAGGGGTTCACTTCATTTAAAGTGCCCAATGCACAAATCTTTTCCATTTGCTAGCATACGTTTTTCTTGTAGATGGTTTGAGGAAAGATAATAGAATTCAGCGAACAGGGGAAGGTTGTCTGGCTATTACTGGAAATGGAGAAACCAAGATGTCAGCTTGTGCTTTGGAAGATCCAGATGAATCATTTCTGTTGGGTGAGACAGCAGGTCTGGAACTGGAATCCAGAATCCAGGGTTGATGGATCAAATGAGGCTACAGGAAAGGTAACCAAATCTGTAGAGGCCAAAAGGGGGCAATGACAATGACCTTGCTCTTCAACTTGACAGCTCTCTGAAGGAATTTTGATGTCAGGAGGATCTTGGCTGGCGTGCTTTCTGTGCAGAGTCTGCATGTCCTCCCTGTGTTCAAGTGAGTTTCCTTTGGGTACTCCGGTTTCCTCCCACATTCCAAAGACATGCATTTGGAGTGTTTCTCTCTGGCCTCTGCTGAAAATAGGCTCTGTCCTAGTCAGACTTTCTCTGTCAACAAATGTAAATAAATATATAAATAAATAAATTCTAAGCACTTTCGCCTTCAGTAAAGGCATCATTAGAGATAAAAACAGAACAGAGGAAGCAACTCTGTTGTGTTCTGTTTTTATCTCTGATGATGCCTTTACTGAAGGTCAAAATGCTTAGAAATTAAATTATACTTTTGTTTATTCAGCTGTGCTGTTTCCAGTCCATTCATTTCAGTTGTGGTCTGCTGGAGGAGTCTGGTGTGTTTCTTTTGTCATTGGAGTTTCACCTTACATTGGGCAAGCTACAAATGGTTACTAGTCTTTTTTGATGGTTGAAAATGTGATTTTTTTTTTTAATTTATTGTTATTCCTAACCACACACAAATCTGGATTACTTTTTCTCTTGCCATGATGAGTTGATGCCTGGTCAGGGCAGAGATGAGCCAGTCGTTTAAGTAAGGAAACACCCAGAATCTGTGCAGTCTCAAGTCAGCTGCTACCACTGCCAAACATTTGGTGAACACCCTGGGGGCAGTGGTGAGACCAAAGGGCAATGCCCTGCACTGGTAATGACTGGCTCCTAGCCGGAAGCATGGAAATTTCCTGGACTGTCTGTTCATTTTTATATGATAGTAGGCATCCTGGAGATCTGTTGAGCACATCCAGTCATCCTTCTCCAGAAATGGAAGAATAGATTGAACTGTGACCATCCACAACTTTTAACGGAGAAAGCTTTTTTTTCTTTTTTTTTTAAGCAGAAAGAAGGAAAGAAAGGGAAGAAAGTACCAATAATGGTACAGAAGACTATGATAAAACGTAGAAGAAGGGGGGGGGGTGATAACAATAGCAACCATAAATACTGCAAACGGTAAAAAGGGAGAAAGAACAGAGATTTGCTGGAAGAGTAAGGGAGAAAAACTAACTAAATAAACAAAAAACTTTGTAAAATAGGTAATAAGTAAATGAAGACAAAAATTAAGTTTTGAAAAGCTACTTATCACCAAAGCTCGAGAGAACAGCAAACCAAATCTTTTCGCTGGAAGTGGCAAAAGAGATCTGAGGTAATGGGAGTGGTGCATTCTGGGTAAGGGAGACACTTCAGAGTTCAAGATTGCTACAAGCTTTTACAATGGCTGAGTCAGATCCAAGGACTTGGATCCAAGCCCCATTAGTTGAGGACAGAATGAAAGTTGATAACATCAGATCTGATGTTATATATATGGAGTTTCACTCAAGCTCCTGACAGAATGCATGGAGGGTGAACTTAAGCTTTGTAAAGTTGGTTTGTGGCAGGGGGTATGACCCCAAAAGCGTATGCTTTACAACACATGATCAAACAATCACAAAAAAGGTACTTCACAACATTGGATGACTAAGCTATCATAAAGCCTACTGGGGTAAAAATGTACTTTGCAACATACTGTCAGACAATCATAAAGGCTATTAGAAGTAATAATGTACTTCACAAAGTACAGTTGTGTACACTTACCATAAATATATATGTTCGAGTGTATTCACTGTTGCAGTCATCGCACTTGGGTTATCTGCCTGCAGGTAGCCCTTAGTTGGCCCAAATACCAGAGTCTTGGGATTTCTGCATCGGATGCTGTCGCTTCTTCCATGATGTCAGGTCGTCAGGGGTATAAAACAGGCAGCCAATGCCATTACATCAGTTTTTCTTGCCTCAGATGTCAGGAGCCCCCCAAATAAGAAGGTAGCACATGGTGTGGAACACCACCAGTAAAAAGTAAATACCCCTGCCATAAAAAATGGCCATACAGAGAAAAGGTAGAAAGGATAGAGAAAAACAGGGGGCTGGAGGGAAGAAAACCAGGACTGCAACAGTGAATACACTCAAACATCTACATTTACGGTAAGTGTACACAACTGTACTATGTTCTTCATGTTTCACTGTTGCAGTCATCACACTTGGGTTGATTCCCAAAGCTGAGGAAGGGTGGAGGCATTCAAGAGGAGTTAGGGCTGGCTAGCAGGCCTTGTAAGACTGCTGTACCAAATCCAGCTCTGGATTTAGAAAAAATCGGTAAGTGGTAATGCTTGGTGAAGGTGTGTAGAGAACTCCAGGTTGCAGCTTCCAGAATGTCCCTGGTAGGGACTCCCCTGAGAAATGCTGTAGAGGTGGAAGTAGCCCTAGTGGAATGTGTTCTGATACCCTGTGGGGTAGGTTTTCCATGGTGTTTGTAGCAGAAATGGATGCAGTGTGCTATCCATTTGGAAATGGTTTGCTTTGAAATGGCCTTGCCCTCTGCTCCTGTAGCAAAGCTGACTAGTGGTTGGTCAGATTTTCTGAAAGGTTTAATCCTGTCAAGGTAGAACCTGAGCTTTCATTGCACGTCCAAGGAGTGCAGGATCCTCTCCCCTTTATTTTGAGGATTATGGAATAAGGTTGGCAAATGGATGGCTTGGTTTAGAGCCACACTGGAGACTACCTTAGGCATAAAGGACGGGTTAGTCCTGAGGGAAACCCTGTCAGCATAGAAAATAATGAAGGGCTCCACTGCCATTAGTGCCTGTAACTCAGACACTCTTCCAGCTGAGGTTATGGCTAAAAGCAAGACTGTTTTCCCAGAAATTAATTTTATCTCTGCTGAAGCTACAGGTTCAAAAGGGGGGAGCATGAGCTTTTCCATTACAAAGTTAAGGTCCCAGACAGGGATGGGTGCTCTCCTAGGGGGCCTTAAATTGTTAGCCCCTCTCAGAAACTGTTTGATGAGAGGGTGAGAGAATAGAGGTGGCTCAGTATTATAATGAGCTGAGATGGCAGAGGCATGAATCTTAATGGAGGAGAAGGATAGGCCTCTGTGGAGTAGCTCTGCTAGGTAATCAAGTATTTGAGGTACGGAGGGCACAGTTGGGTCCTTTCCTTGAGACTGACTCCAAGAGCAATATCTTTTCCACTTTTCAGCATAGGATTTTCTAGTACTAGGCCTTCTGGCCTCAAGAATGACGTCCAGCACCTGCTTGCTGAGGGCTGCTGGTGGAGTATTCAGGGGATAAGCCAGGCTGCAAGGTTTAGGATTTGTAGCTGTGGATGCAAAATCTGTCCCTCCTGCTGAGACAGCAGGGAAGGTGTCTGATGAAGGTGCCAGGGTGGCACTGTTGTCAGACTGCATAAGAGTGAGTACCAGTGCTGGCATGGCCAATCTGGGGCAATAAGAATTGCCCTTGGGCTGTCCTGTCTGATCTTGAGTAGTACCTTTGAGAGAAAAGGCAGAGGTGGAAAAGCATAAATTGAGAGGTTTTCCCATTTGAAGGATAAGGCATCCCTCTTCCAGGCCCTGCTGTGAGGGTTCCTGGTGCAACATTTGCTCAAATGGTGATTCTCGGGGGAGGCAAAGAGGTCCACCTCCCATGTCCCCCACCTCTGGATTAGAAGGTTGAAGGTGTTGGGCTCCAATTTCCACTCATATGCGTCCAGGAGATTTCTGCTTAAGTCATCTGCCAGTGAATTCTGTTTGCCTGGCAGGAACTGAGCTTGCAGATGCACTTGGTTGCTCAAGGCTGTGTTCCACAGTGCCATGGCTAACCTGCAGAGTAGGTAAGAATGGGTTCCCCCCTGCTTGTTTATGTACCGCATAACTGTGGTGTTGTCTGTTATTATCAGCAGCTGTCCTGGAAGGATTAGGTATTTGAAGGCTGTACAGCTAACATCTCTTTTTGATTGATGTGCAGGAAAATTTGTCCTGGGCTCCACTTTCTCTGAATGCATTTGCCTGCCATGTATAGTCTGATGCATCTGTAGTCAGGGTTTGGGTGGCGAGGGGTTGAATAAATGACAGTCCCTTATTGTGGTTGCATGCTTCTGCCTATCAAAGGAACTCTACCCTTAGACAAGGAATGATCAGAATGGCTGTTTCCAGCTCCTGAGAATGTTGGCACCAAAGACTTTTTAAGTACCATTAAAGTTTCCTCATATGCAGTCTTGCATATGGAATTGACAGAATGCATGAGGCCATGAACCCTAGGTCTTGCAGTATTTTCCTTGCAGATAGCTGGGTTTTGGTGGCCATGTGTTTGAAGTAGTTGTTCAAATAGATCTATTTTTCTAGAGTGAGAAATGCCATCTGGGAAGTTGTGTTCAAGCTTGCTCCCAGGAATACAATTTTTTAACTGGGCACCAGTTGTGATTTCTTTTCGTTGATGGTGTACCCCAATGAAGATAGGAGTCTTTTTACAAATGCCAGGTGTTGAAGTAGTAATTCCTGACTGTCCACCTGAATCAGGTAATCATCCAAGTATGGAAACATTTGGATATTTCTCTGCCTGCAGTATGCAATGACTGGAGCCAGGCACTATGTGAATACTCTGGGCACAGTAGATAAGCCAAAGGGAAGTGCAGAGAACTGATAGTGCATAGAGCCTGCCCTGAAGTGGAGATATCTCCTGCAAGACTCCCTCATGGGGATGTGCAGATAGGCTTCTTTTAAGTCTAGGGTGACTAACCAGGCATCCTTGGCTAGGATAGGGAGAAGTTGTTGCAGGGTTAGCATTTGGAATTTTGGGACCACCAGAAAGGTGTTGAGAATTTATAGATCCAGGAGTGGGTGCCAAGAGCCCTCTTTTCTGGGCACCAGGAACAGTCTGGAGTAGAAACTCTGTCCCCTTTGTTCTTCTGGAACAGGCTGAATGGCACTGATATTAAGCAGGGAAAGTACTAGCTTTTGAGCCTCTGCCCACTGGTTTGGAGAAAGGTCTGGAAACCTGCTTGGGGTTGGCAGGGAATGGAAGTAGAATCTGTACCCCTGGGATACAATGTTTAGAACCCATTGGTCCTGAGTAATGGTCATCCAGTTTTTGGAATGAAGGGCAAGTTTTCCTCCTAGAGGCGCAAGTAGATGGACAGGGCTGGGAAGGATATTTGACAAGTCATTGTGAACTTTTATCATAAGGGGGTGGCTTGCCACTCCCTGTGTTTGAGGTGGGAGCACTCCATTGTTTAGATCTCTGCATAACCTGAGACTGTAGTCTTGGTAGTCTGGTTCCCCTGGGTTGGACTGAGAAGGCCTGGAAGGGGCTGGAAAGGACCAATTTTTTGTAGGCCAATGCCTACTGAATCTAGGTGGCTGCACTTGTAAGAATTCTTTAACAGTTTGCATAGATTTAGCTTTTTCTTCCATCTTTTTAAGAACCTCTTCTGCTTTTGTGCTAAACAAACAGTCCTGATTTAAAAGAGCATCTAGTAATTTTGATTTGACATGGTCTGGCAAGATTTGCTCCTTCAGCCAAGCATGCCTTCTCAGTACAGACCCAGTGATTGCAGCCTTGCAAGATGCTTCTAGGGCATCAAAGCCACACTGCAAAGTATGCTTACTAACTTGGTTTGCAGAATGCATTAACTCTTGTAAATCTTTATTTTATGCATAATCTGGAAGTAACACCATTTTTTCTTTAATTTGTTCCATAATATGTTGCTGGTACTTCAACATCTGGAACTGGCAATTCAATGCCTTGATGGGAAGAATTACAGAGGTATATACCTTCTTACTCCATCTGTCTAAAGCTCTGGAATCCCTTTCTGAAGGAGTAGGGTTTTTGGCTGTAGTAGCCTTAATACCTTTAGGCCCCTGGGAAATGGTCTCTGAATCCACAGTAGGGTTCATAAAGAGAAAATTGTGAGAATCAGGTACTCTGTAGTACCTGTCAGGTTTTCTAGGGGCCGGTGGTAAAGTGTCTGGAGTAAGACTGGATTCTATAAAGATATCATCTACAATATCCAGGACAGGGGGTATAGCTAGGGGCCTGTGCTGAGGCAACTCTAAAAATTCTCTGAGTCTCTTTTTGGACTGAGGATAATCCTGGCATTCCCAGCGGAAATGCTCTCTTAAAGTATGCAAGGTTTCACCAAAAGGAAAATCCTCTGGAGAGGAGGCAGAGGGAATGGATTCCTCTGCATCTGAATCCTCAAGGGTAGATAAGGGTATGTCCTGGTAATCAGAAGGGTCAGAGTCATCGGACTCCTGGTCTGTAGAATCAGAAAGAAACTCAATTCTTGGTCTCTTAGCAGGAGAAGGCTGGCTTCCCCTAATTAGGGTGATAAGGTCTTCAGCCATTCTAAGCATTTTTTTTGAGGCATGGGAGCTTGAGCATGGGCTTTGGTCATCGTTTTTCTAGGTGTAGTGCATACTCTGGGCCTGAGAAACTCAGTAGTTTTAGCTAAAAATGAAGTTGTCGGTTTAATGCGAATATCGGTAGGTCAGAATCCACCCTCAGTAGCTGGTGGCTGCACAGCGGCTTCGGACCCATCCAAGGTAGAGACATCCGCAGGTTCTATAGTCGAAGAAGCATCTCGCGGCATACCGAACTCCGAATGGGTCTCAGCAGAGGCCTGCAAATCTATAGAAGTGGGCATCAGGTGCTGCAAAGGCGCCTCACTGAGTACCGGCGGACTGGCGACTAGCTTAACCGAAGCGTCGTCTGCAGTTTTTGACCTATGCAGTCTGTGTCTGTCTTTATCTTTGCGCTTTTTCAGAAGATCGGTAGTCGGATGGCTTACCAAAGCCATTTTGGAATACGGAGAATGAGAGCGAAAGAATTTAGCGACAAAAACAGCCTGACGTTGAATGGTTTGGGTGTTAAACAAGGCACAAAACCGACAGCGAGGGACATCATGGTCTGGACCTAAACAGGTGACGCAGTAAGAATGAAAATCTCTGTGAGGTATTTGCTTTCCACAGGCAAGACAATTGTTAACTTTTTCTTACATTGGTTAGAGCAAAAAAAAGAATCCCCAATGGAGTACTTAACTTTAGAAGACTTCAGGTCTGAAACTCGAAAAATGAAGATTTCAGGTAGCGGTCGACCGGCACTTGTGAACTGCTTCTGCTTCAGGCTCCTTCTCGGCAAGAAAGACTATGTAATGGAATCGGCTGCCTGTTTTATGCCCCTGATGACCCGACATCATGGAAGAAGAGACGGCATCCGACGCAGAAATCCCAAGACTCTGGTATTTGGGCCGACTGAGGGCTACCTGCACGCAGACAACCCAAGTTTGATGACTGCAACAGTGAAACACGAAGAACATCAGACTTTGTACAACTATCGATTAACAAGAATAAAACATTTACACCCTTCTACCATATACCTTTATGACAGTTTGACGTGCATTCTTGAGGAACCATTTTGGATGAAATTGTGTTTAATCAAGGAGTAGGAGTTACTATCGCTAGAACTACGAGAAAATATCTGAGCTGAATAGTTCCTGATATTGGTTTTGGGAGTTTGTTTTCTATTGAACTGTGTTTTAATGTAAGTTACATTAATAGAAAGGAGCCTCAACAGTAACCCTAATGCATTAAAAATGTAAGCACTGCAATTCTGACAGTTAATGGCAAACATATAAGTAACATAAAACTTTAGTGATTATTTTATCTTTTACATGGGTTTCATTAGTCATCAACCACTATTTGGCAAAACAGTAACTCCAACTATATATCTAAAAATTAATAAGGAGAATGTTTTTGCCTCCTTCACTAGGATCTAAAATAACACAAGCATGGGTCCTAATAACTGTAGTATATTAGTACAAGTATTAGAGAGGTCAGCCACAAGAAATGAACATCATGTAATACACATTTATTTTATAAGGTATTTACAGTAAAAAATTCATGGACACTGGTCATATATCTAAGATGTCTGTATTTCTGAGCATCGAGACTGACATTAGAAATCTCACATGCTATAAGAAGTGAAAAAGTTTATTTATCTTTAAGTTGTTTATCACTCTGAATGCAGAAATATAATCTACACTTTAAATTATTTTTTCAATAAAGTTTCTTTAAGTATTTCACTTCCACAATTTACCTGAAGCCAGTTCATCTGCAACCAACAGGAATTTTCTCACTGCAAAGTGGTTAAGCAGACAACTGGAAGCTTTTTAGCCATACATTTAATTCTTCCTCACTACAAATGGAATAACTGAGAAGCCTAAAGCAGTACAGTGCACCATATATCTGCATACTGTTAGGGAAGAATCCTTGAAAGTATTTATTACTTTTTTACATTTAGGAAGAAGAAAAAGTCAAAACAGCAGCAATAAGGAACATATTTATGAATTATTGTGAGCCTAGAAAAAAACTTCAGTTTATTAATCATGTACTCTTTATAAGAAACCCAGGCTCAATGGAGACCAGGGATACTTATGTTACTGAGCTAAAGATTTTAGCCAAAGGTCATGAATATAGTTTTACATAATATTTCATATATTCTACAAAATTCATTTATTATACACCTTTCAAAATGGTGTACTTTCTTAAATTCCACTTTCTTGTCTTGTCTTCCCTTTCAATTAACTGATGTTTCACCTGCTCTGTCTACTTCGTTGTCTCTCTTACTTTACCCAAATCATGCACATTTGTTACTGGCAGGTTTTATGGCATCTACCTGGTCTTGCAGACATTTCATGTCATAAGGTACAGAGATCTTTATTTGCTTCAAGTAAACATTAGCCAAACCATTCAAGTTTAATAACTGAGTCTGTATGGTCTTCAAACTACTGGTAACTTCAAAAACATTCAATCACAAAACCTTTCCCAGCTCTTTACCAATGGAATGTGACACATATGATAGTCCCATGCCAATTTGTGGCCACTTCACCAACAGCATATCCTGATTGCATCTCTCAATCTATTTGTTTCATGACTGACCCAACAATGACATCATTATTCATCAACTTAAGAAAAAGAAAAGCACATTGACTAAATTATTTAGCTTAGATATTGAAAGGTTTTAACTTCTCTGTAAATGGAATACCTCAAGGAGGCAACTAACACTGAGGAGCACCTTGTATGCCAGCTTGCTTGATGTTTATGCAATATGGCTAACCTGAAGTCTTGCTCTACTTCTGTTATTGCTATCGCTTCCTTTTTATTGATTATTCTTTTCCTGGGTTTTTGCTTTGGTGATTTATTATTTTGGAGTTGTTTACATTGTTTAATCTCCAGTATGATGTCTATTATTCCAGCTTTATTAAGCTCTCATATAGTTTTTTATCATTTTTGGCATATAAATACAGTTTTCTATGTGGGTACCATACGGAAATCACATAGTTTTCCTTCCAAACATTTCAATATTACTTACAATAATTTAAAAAGGGATGAGATATAGTACCAGTCCATGTGGTGTTGCACTATTAAATAAATGGATCACATTTACTGTTAACCTCTGTGTTATATAATCCTCAGTGCAATTATTTCATGAGTATGCTGCTGTGCATATGCTCAACCTAAGATTCAATTTAAAGCTGTATAATTTGTTTCCCAATGTTCTTCATGCTACTGTATCGGACCTCATATTCATAAACCTTCCATGGTTCACTACCCTTACTAGTTATTCAAACAGTCTTAGTTGTTAGACCCTACTGCTATTACTAATTCCTCACAAATCTAGGTTATTGAGATTATCTCTTTATTTTGCTTACTGTAGTTACAATGCTGACAGAACTGGAAGGTGCCAAAATGTCTTCAGCACATATAAGCACATGGACCATTTATTATATCCCCTTAGGTAACCAAAACACCAAAACTATGACATGGAGACACAAAATGGAGAAACCATGATAGGTTCGTTTTTGTGTGAGCCAAGAATAGTACAGGTGTGTTTTTGTGTGATTTCCTTTCTTAACTAAACAAACACCTAAATGCACATACACTAAATATATCTCCTTACCTGAACCTAACTGTGACCATAACATTCACATAAATAATAATAATAGATAAAGTCTCTCAACTAGGCATCAATCCATATGTTAATAAAATAACAAAAATGAACAAGAGATACGTTTTACTAATTGAAAGCAAAATAACATAAAACAGTACAAAGCTTTTGGGTTTTCCCTTCATCAGTGTGTGCAATCATATTTTTAAAAAACATTTAAATACAAATCACATGACACAGCCTACCAATTACAGACACAATATAATAAAACCATCAATTAATTAATGTAATGACATTTGTTTCCGATGCAATACTGGTTTTAGGCTTACTGCCCCTTTCAAAGCAGGTAATTTTTCAGTATTCAACTCTAAAATCCATGTATACGTTCATAGGTTGGTACTAGGCTATCAGCCCTAGGGCCTATACAAGCCTAGCCATAACAATTCCCTGGCTATTTCTTCCCACACTATTTACTTCTCTAACTTATTATTTATATCCCCTAACTTATTATTTATATCCCCTCCCCTTATATTCTTATATTGTACATTATTTATCCTGAATTTGAACTTATGTAGATTACCTTTGTCCACAACATGCTTAACTAAATCATTTGTTTCTACTGTTCTTCTAATCACTGATTTATGTTCTATAATATGTTCTTTTAAAGATCCTGAACATGTTCCTACATAGAATGCCGAGCAAACTGTGCATGTTGCCAAATAGATTATATGTGTTGAACGGCAATATGCCAGTACATCAAAGACATATCTCCTTTCAGTAGTGGGATGTATAAAGGTTATCTCTTTACAGCAGCTATAATATAAACAGGGAAAAGTGCCCTTTTTGAGGGTTTTCTTCTGCTCATTCACTAGTAATTCCTTATAACATAACATACTTTTAAGATTTTTCTCATTTCTATAGGTGAAATCTAGGGAATTCATCCACTACTTCTCTCATTTCTGGCAGTGTTAATAAAATATTCCAATATTTCCTAATGATTCTCTCTATATCCTGTGTCCTATTATTGTAAGGGAGTATATATCTTAATTTTGAACAGGTCGTCTTGGTTCTCTAAGATAATTCCCATTTGTTTATCAGTCATCTTGAAATAAGGTGTTGTTTCATCATTTCTCCCCTTTATCAATGATATCAAGAATGGACATACTTTTTCTTGGCTGAAGGATCATATCAATGATTCAAGAATGGACATATTTTTTCTTGACCAAAGGATCATATCAATGATTTCAAGAATGGACATATTTTTTGTTGGCCAAAGGATCAAAAAAAAAATTTAAAGAACAATAAAAGTAATAAGAAAACATCTTTAGATACTCTTGATACTTTCACCGAAGTGAATAATGAACTGGCCAATAGCAAACAGACAATGGTGAGGATTGGCAAATCAGCACCTTGCAATATACATCCAGGCACTGGCAGTTAAGTAACCAATGGGGAATCAGAGATTCGGACAGTAAATGAATCAGCAATGCTCGAACAGGCTGCTACTATTGGTGGAAGCCTGAGTATCCTTGACCAACAGAATTCTGCCCAGAGCTTACATAAGGGAGATTGGCCAGGAATTCAGACTGCCCATTTATTAGAAGGCAGAAAACAGAGAAGTTCGCCAGGACGACTGGAAAATAGGCAAAAGTAGGATTTTTGCAAGTTTTTTGGAGCGATGACGGCCAGGTTACCAGAGAAAATAGAGAAGAAATCCAGACTGAATTCTCGAGGCAGGAGAGGACAGCCTGCACAATCCCAGAAATGGAAGAACGAGAGTCTGCTGGGTCAGAGGAAACAAGGATGACAAAAATAGGCACTGTTCTGGGATCATTGTGAATTTACCTGATTGTTCTCTAACACCAGATGAAGTAAATATCTTAATGAAAGGTCTGCAGTTTATACCAAGTGGGTGTAATAGTGTATCTGAAGCATTGATTGACTTAAAACATTTTGTTAGAAACTTAAATTTGAAATTATTTAAACATGTTGACAAAGAATATGTTAAAGTATGTAAAAGAACGAGCACTTTTATTTCTCATAGTGTACCTATTGTCACAGCATTTCATGACTTATGTGAAAGAGGGATCAGGGAGGTTTATAATGAAAGACCATGGAGGTTTTGTAATTTATCTAAAAGTGAACAAATAGCACTGAAAAAGTTAGAATCTGAAAAGAATTTAATTATTAAACAGGCTGATAAGGGAGGGGCAATTGTTTTGTTTAATAGAAATGAATATATGAAATGTATGCAGAATTTTTTAAATGATGATAAAAAAGTTTTACAGCATTGATTTTAACTATGTAAGGAAATGCATCTCTGATATAAATATATTTATTTATGAAATGCAGTTACAAAATGAGATTACACTGGAATTGTTTAACTTTTTTACAGTGCCATGTCCTATCATTCCCTTCATCTATGGACTTCCAAAATTACATAAGTCTTTATCCAAACCCCTATGAGAACTATAGTCTCAGGGAGGGTTGGATAACTGAGCCACTTTTTATTTATATAGAAAGCGTTTTAAGTAAGTATGTATGCATATGTAGAAGCTACATTAAAGATTCAGTTGACTACTTGGCACAATTGGCCACCTGGTATAAGGAATATCAGAATATGGAGTTTCTATTTGTATGTTTATATATTAATTCACTTTTCACAGTGATTCCTAATTTGTATAGCATGGAAGCAATATGAGAATTTTTAAACAGAGAAACTGATATGTTACATAGTGATATAGAAAATATTTGTCATATTACTGAAAATTATTTTAAATAATATTTTCTTGTTTGATAGTCAACCCTATTTACAAACCTCAGGGGTGGCCATGGGTACGCCCATGGCAAACACATATACCAATCTGGTTTTGAGTAAATGGGAAAGTGAATATATTTATAATTATGTAGGGTTTGTTAATCCTAATGTACTTTTCTACAAACGCTTTGTAGATGACTGCTTTTTACTTTAGAAAGAGGATGAAATACAACTAAGGGAGTATGTGGATTATTTAAATAGTTGCACGAATTTTTTGCATTTTACAATGGAATGCTCTGAACATATGATTACTTATTTGGATATAAGAGTGGAGAAAAAGGATGATAGTATAAAAACAAGCGTACACAAAAAAGATGTTCATGCCAACAGATAACAAACATAAGACGAGTATGCATGCACCCCATGTCTTTATTACTAGTGTTACTAGAATTACTAGTGAACGAACAGAAGAAAACCCTCAAAAAGGGCACATTTCCCTGTTTAAATTGTAGTTGCTGTAAAGATATAATGAATGAGATAATCTTTATACACCCCACTACTAAAAGGAGATATGTCTTTGATGTACTGGCATATTGGCATTCAACACATATAATCTATTTGGCAACATGCATAGTTTGATTGGCGTTCTATGTAGGAAAATGTGGCAAAAAACAAAGGCAACAAATTCACTAATAAATAACAACAGAGACAGTGATAATCTTCAAAAAACACAAGTTTATGTTAAGCATTTTCGTTCACATCAAATACATGAACTTCATCAGACAAAGGTTAGTAACAAACCAACAGTTTAAATAGTAACTGAAATGTGACATCATACATTAATTAAAGACTTAAAGAGATATCAGCACTCAATAAAATTAATAATAGCCACACATAACAAATTCCCCTTTTTTAAAAATCAAAAATACAACAATTGCATAAAAACATTCACCTTTCCAAGGCCTTCAATTTTAAAACACATTTTAAAAAGCATTGCTCATTAAGGCCAGGGAAGGCATATGCATTAAGCCTGAGTTGACAAAAAATTCATATTCTTCTAAGTGAAGATGCCATGGACTACCCCTTACATCTCTACTAACCTGTTCTATGACAAGGAAGGAAAACTGGTGTCCACTATTTTCAATTATATGTTTTGCCAATGCATTTACATTATTCCACCTAGCAATACTGTACTGGTGTTAATAAATTCTATCCTTTAAATGTCTTTTGGTTTTACCTATATAGAATCCAGTACAGTTCCGGCATTGGGCAAGGTAAACAACACCAACTGTCTCACAATTGAATCTACCATTAATAAAATAAGTATGATTTCCATTGTTAAATCTATTAGCTACCTCGATATATTGGGAGAATTTGCATCTACCACATTTCACCATGCCACTTTTATTAAATGGTAATTGACCCTTCCTTTCTAAAATGTTCTTAATGTTAGTTCCACACCTAAAGATTACACCAGGTGTATCCGTTATTCTTTGTCGAATCAATGGGTCATCTAAAAGGATGGCCCAATTCTTATTCAGGATACTCAATAACCCAGCATTTAATGAAAATGGTGTACTAAATTTCAAAGAAAATTCTTTAGCGTGGTTAGGTGGATGGTAGGTTACCTCATCATATAGGTTTACACATCCCTACCTCAACAGTTATATCTGTCCTTTCCTTCAAAATAGGTTTAAACCACCCATTATTTCTTTTCGTCACTACTTCAGTGACAACAGGCTCCAAAAAATTCAGGGGATAGGATCTAGCCAGAAACATATCTTTTAAAAACTCACATTCTGTTAAAAATTCACTATTCAAAGACACCATTCTGGCAGCCTGAACTATTTGCCCTCTTATTACGGCCCATTTTTGGTACAAGGGGTGTGAGCTATTGAATTATATGAAGGTGTTAGAATAGGTGGTGTTTTTGAATATATGAGCCAAATAGCCAGCACTGAATCTATCCTTAGTTAAATGCACATCTAAGTACGATATGTTTTCAGTACCAAGTTCAAAAGTGAAATCAAGGAAACTAGTGAGGCTAGAAATGTGTTCAACAAAACATAGGGCTTCATTGTAATTCCCCTTAAAAATGATAAAAATGTGATCTAAAAATCTAGTGTACCAATGTACACGCTCATGATAAAACCTACTTTTAAAGAGGAATTCTTCCTCCCAAAAACCCATGACACAATTCGCTCCCACAGGGGGAGCCCATGGCTACACCAGTCTTCTGTAAATAATAACATCCATTAAACAAAATGAAATTATTGGACAAAATAATGTCCAATAAATATTCAATTAAATCTATTTGGTCACCAGGTGCCCCATTTTTTAACAGGAGATCTCTAGTCCATTCAATACCAGTAGCCTGTGGAATGACAATATATAAGTCCTTAACATCAGTTGTTAAGAAATTAAAACTTATATCAAAAGTAAGGGAGTTGAGCCCCTTAAGAAAGTCCCATGAGTCACAACAAAGCTGAGGTATCCCTTTCAAATAATTTATCAACAGGGAATCTACGTATTTGGCACAGCCATAAGTAATACAATTCCTCCCATCTACAATAGGTCTAAATGGGGGATCTCTTAAGTTCTTGTGAATTTTAGGCAGGCCAGACATCACAGGTGTTAAAGGTGCAATAACATTTAGATAGTTAAGGATATTCATATCAATTCTAGAATCAATAAATAAATAATTTATACAACTCCTAATATGCTGACACGCTCCATTACATTCATTCAAAGATACAAAGACATAAGCATCAGATTCCAAATTTTTTTCAACCATGTAATCAACCTCATTCATATATATCAGACCTCCACCTTTATCAAGTTTTAAAACTCAAACCTTGAGTGTCTTTAACAATCTTAAAGCATTTTGTTCATCAGCTGACATGTTAGAACAATCCCTGTATTTAACTGGCCTATCAAGAACATTTCTAATATCCAGTTCACAAAGTTTTTCATATAGAGCCACAATGGTGTTAAGTGAAGGATTAAATAAACTAGACACTCTAAAGTCCTGCTGCAATATAGGCTGATTACCCAATAAAACGTTTAGGTTTAATTTCCGAGTAAATACCTTTAAGTCCATTAAGGTAGCAGCTAAGTCAGCCTTCCTGGCTGGAACAAAGGATAGGCCCTTAGATAGAACCTCAACCAGGTCCAGTGGTATGTCAAACTCAGTATAGTTGTAAATTCTAAAATCACCCTTGGTATTGGTGATAATACGTAAATTGAGTTCCAAGGGGTCATGTTCGTTACTAATAAAAGAAGAAGTAAGTCGATCCTGTCCAGCTACAGTTATTTCCTCCATCTGTTCAGTCACTTCTGCTTCCGGTTGTTCGAGGGCCTTCCCCTCTGTTTGGATTGGCTCACAGAATTGCCATTCTGAAAAAAATGCTCCCCTGATTGATTTGTGGCATTGTAATGATTCTGCAGTCTTTCACTACACCTAACACTTGTGTTAGGCTCACCTGGGAGGTTTGCAGAATCATCCATTACTGGAGAGGGTGAAAATCCATTCCGTTCATCAATAAAATTGGAAGCCCCATCAGACTAGTTACCAGTGGTAAACGAGACATTAACAAGCAAAGGGTATGCTGTTCCATTCAGGTAGTCCAAGTAGTCCCTTTCGAGTTTCCTGTTTTTAGTCTCTTTTAATTTATTTAGTGAGCTGTTAATACTAGCATAAATGTGGTTATAATCAAATTTATAATGAAGGAAATCAGGATCTTCTGAAATAGCTGTTTCAAGCACTAACAGTTCATTCTTAAGGCTGTCTATGTCTCTCTTGTATTGATTAATTAAAAGTCGAAAAAATTTGCACCCCTGCATGTCAAAGAGCTGCAACAGCTCTCGATGGAAAACAGAGTCCCTGATGACACCTGCAGGAAAGCGCCACTGTCGTAACCCTTTTGGAATCTGGTGCCTATTAATACACTCCTCTAAAAAGAGAATCTCTAATTGTAGTTTTTTATGCTTAAATAACTTGGTATCAAATAATTTCAATTTATTCACAATGTTACAGCCAGTGTTCACATGATTATTAGCAGAACCCATAGAGCTATTCATATTATTCAAAAACATGGGTTCGTTAAGGCAATTACTCAACGAAGGAATGGTGATATTGGCATCATGCAACAGAACTCGGGAGTGTTGACCAACATCACCAGGGCAATTATTAGAGATTTGCAAACCTTAAGCTGCTACTTGTCCAGGAGGTAAGCTAGTGGATGCTGAAGGACTATGATTCCCGGACCCAGATCTGATCACATTAGACTGAGAATGTCCCATAGTTGTAGAATTTTAAGTACTATGCAAGGCAGGTGAACTCCGATCCAAATGGGCAGCCAAAACATCAACCCTCGAGGAAAGTTTTTGGATCAACAGAGTCAGATTCCCCACAACATTCGCTTCGGTGAGGGAATCACCTTGCATTTGTGAAAGCAGTAGTTGAGAACCAGGAGAAAAAACACTTACCATAACAACAAACTAGGCAATAAACAAAGGCAACAAATTCACAAATAAATGACAACAGATTCAGTGGAGTGGTAATCTCCAAAAAACTCAAGTTTATGTGAGCACTTTCTTTCACATCAAATACATGAACTTCATCAGACAAAGGTTAGTAACAAACTAACAGTTTAAATAGTAACTGAAATGTGACATCATACATTAATTAAAGACTTAAAGATATATCAGCATCCAATAAAAATAATAATAGTCATGCATAACAAACCACCTTTTTTTAAAAATCAAAAATACAACAATTACATAAAAACATTCACCTTTCTAAGGCCTTCCATTTTAAAACACATTTTAAAGACCATTGCTCATTAAGGCCAGGGAAGGCATCTGCATTAAGCATGAGTTGCCAGAACAATTCACGTTCTTCTAAGTGAAGATGCCATGGACCACCCCTTACTTCTCTACTAACCTGTTCTATGACAAGGAAGGAAAACTGGTGCCCATTATTTTCAATGATATGTTTTGCCAATGCATTTAAATTATTCCGCCTAGCAATATTGTACTGGTGTTCATAAATTCTATCCTTTAAATGTCTTTCAGTTTTACCTATATAGAATCCAGTACAGTTCCGGCATTGGGCAAGGTAAACAACACCAACTGTCTCACAATTGAATCTACCATTAATAAAACAAGTATGATTTCCAATGCTAAATCTATTAGCTACCTCGATATACTGGCAGAATTTGCATCTACCACATTTCACCATGCCACTTTTATTAAATGGTAACTGACCCTTCCTTTCTAAAATGTTCTTAATCTTAGTTTCACACCTAATGATTACACCAGGTGTATCTGTTATTCTTTGGTGAATCAATGGGCCATCTAAAAGGATGGCCCAATTCTTATTCAGGATACTCCTCTTCACTTCACTTAGAAGAACGTGAATTGTTCTGGCAACTCAGGCTTAATGCATATGCCTTCCCTGGCCTTAATGAGCAATGCTCTTTAAAATGTGTTTTAAAATTGAAGGCCTTGGAAAGGTGAATGTTTTTATGCAATTGTATTTTTGATTTTTAAAAAAGGGGGTTTGTTATGTGTGGTTATTATTATTTTTATTGGATGCTGATATCTCTTTAAGTCTTTAATTAATGTATGATGTCACATTTCAGTTACTATTTAAACTGTTGGTTTGTTACTAACCTTTGTCTGATGAAGTTCATGTATTTGATGTGAATGAAAGTGCTCACATAAACTTGTTTTTTTTTGGAGATTACCACTTCCTCTGTTGTCATGTAGGAAAATGTTCAAGATCTTTAAAAGAGCGTATTACAGAACATAAATCAGCGGTTAGAAGAACAGTAGAAACAAATGCTTTAGCTAAGCATGTTATGGACAAAGGTAATTTGCATAAGTTCAAATTCAGGGTAATTAATTTACAATATAAGAATATAAGGGGGTGGGATATAAATAATAAGTTAGAGAATGTTGAACTGAAATGGATTTTAGAGTTGAATGCTGAAAAATTACCTGGTTTGAATGGGGCAGTAAGCCTAAAACCAGTATTGCAAAGGAAACAAATGTCATTGCATTAATTAATTGATGGTTTTATTATATTTTGTCTGTGATTGGTAAGCTGTTCATGTGTTTTGTATTTAAATGTTTTTTTAAAAATACAATATCTGAGTTGTTTGGCTTCTGCCACATACCTACAATCAACTGCATTACTAGCTGAGTTAAGTACAAACTTGCAGTGTTAAAGATTGTACTGCATTTTATTTTTCTGTGTATTTAATTGTTTCATTGAATATTGTGGTCTGTGTCTCTCTGTAGTTATTTATTTTTTTATTTAATTGTTTCATAGAATACTGTGGTCTCTCTCTGTCTCTGCAGTTAGTGGGGCTATTGTGTTTCACTTCATTGATATTCAGTGTTAGACTCTTAGCCTAGAGGGTTTCTCTGTATTTATAAGTGTTAATCACATATCTTTGAATTTATTACTGCTCAATATCTGAGTTGTTTGGCTTCTGCTACATACCTACAATCAACTGCATTACTAGCTGAGTTAAGTACAAACTTGCAGTGTTAAAGATTGTATTGCATTTTATTTTTCTGTGTATTTAATTGTTTAATTGAATATTGTGATCTGTGTCTCTCTGTAGTTATTTATTTTTCTGTTTAATTGTTTCATAGAATACTGTGGTCTCTCTCTGTCTATGCAGTTAGTGGGGGCTATTGTGTTTCACTTCATTGATATTCAGTGCTAAACTCTTAGCCTAGAGGGTTTCTCTGTATTTATAAGTGTGCGGTGGTGGTGCTGCGGTAGCATTGTCGCCTCACAGTTAGACGTTGCCCGTTCGATTCTCAGTTAGTGTCTTCTGTGTGGCGACATGCGTGAATGGGCGTTCCTTCGTTGAAGGTTGTGCGTTAGGCCCGGCAAGTCAGCACATCAAAATCTACTGCCAATCATTAGTGGACCGGAGTTCCGCTGTGGCGACCCCTAACCGGGAAAAGCTGAAAGAAACAAACAAGTCACATATCTTTGAATTTATTACTGCACAATATCTGAGTTGTTTGGCATCTGCTACATAACTACAATCAACTACATTACTAGCTGAGCTAAATACAGACTTGTAGTGTTAAAGATTGTACTGCATTTTGTTTTTCTGTGTATTTAATTGTTTCATTGAATATTGCAGTCTGTGTCTCTCTGTAGTTATTTAATTTCTATTTAATTATTTCATAGAATACTGTGGCCTCTATGTTTCTGCAGTTAGTGGGAGCTATTGTTTCACTTTTGATATTCAGTGTTAAACTCTTAGCCTAGATGGTTTCTCTGTATTTATAAGTGTTAGTCACATATATTTGAATTTATTACTGCTCAATATCTGAGTTGTTTGGCTTCTGCTACATACCTACAATCAATTGCATTACTAGCTGAGTTAAGTACAAACTTGCAGTGTTTCCTAACTTTCCTGTTACTAGTGTTACAGATACAGATTTGCTGTATCCAAAACTATATGTAAGCTTCTGAGCCCCCCAAGCCTTTCTGTGTTGGAGGGAAGCCTTCTAGCTTATCAGTGGGAGTTGTAAGCACTAGGTAACCTGTCTACCACATAAGGAGTGGTTCTGGCCCAGAAACTGTAGTTATTGTCCGTTTGGACAATCTCTTCCATCTCTCTCAACTTTCTGATTTGAAAGCCTGCATTGCACTTGTTTCTGTCCTGTAACTCGTCTAGTGCAGATACAGATTCTTAGTTTTAGCACTTAAATTTGCTTATTCATGCACAGCACTTGTTCAGAACTTGTAAGCACTAAATAAGCTACTAATTACTATAGCACTCAATCTTCCTCATTACCTAGAGGAAAACAGTTTTTGTACTTACTTTTCTCACTTGCTTAGAGAAAAACAGCTCTTGTACTCACTTTCCTCACTTATCTCGAGGAAAATAGTTTTTTATTCAGGCATGTCCAAGGGTCAGCTCCCAGTGTTCTCTCCTGTCTATCTGATGAATCTGGGCATCTCGACGCAATGTAGAAATTGCCTCATGTACACAGACAACCCTCTCCTCCTACCACCCAACACTACAACCTGTGAGAGATGCACTTACCTAGCCAAACTGGAGGTAAAGCTCTCTCCAACCAAGACTGAACTTGACAGTCATGAGGAGAAGGTAAACATTTGCACCACACCACACTCATCACATAGTCTCACTAAATCTACACCACCAAAATCCACACTTAATAACACAAAAACATTCACGGACGCTCTCAATAATAATCTGCTCAAGCAACAGAGACCTCCAAAGCAGAAACGCAAGCAACCTCCATCCCCCAACACAACCCAAATGACACATAGCCCACAGACTCAGTGTGCCACTCAACCACAGCCAATAAGACAAAACAACATACCCAACACACTAGTCATAGGTGACTCTATAATCAGGCACACTGATGTCCCACTCACCAGGCTAAACAAGGAGAAGGTTACTGTCAGCTGCCTGTCGGGTGCCAGGATCCACCACATAACCCATGCACTCAGGTCACTCCACAACAAGTACAAATATAACTCTGTCATTGTCCATGTTGGTGTGAATGACCTGAGACATACCTCCCTGGACTACATGAAAAGAGACATGGAAGAGCTCTCCGATCGTGTAGCCCAGGCAGGTATGACCCTAGCCCTGAGTAGCATTCTGCCATCGCCCAGAATGATACCGCAGTACAAGGATAAAATGATTGACTTCAACAATTGGCTAAGCTTCTGGTGTAATTCTAAGGGCATCCAGTATCTTTCTGCTTGGGATGACATGGTCGACAGACCATGATGCTTTGCCACAGCTGGCCTGCACCTGTCGCCCCTGGGATTCCGGATACTGGCTAAGGCTGTTGTTGCCCCTATAGTGCCTTTTTAGGCAAGGTTCAAATAACAAATTCACTCACCATAACGGGAACAGGCAAACAAAAACTGAGGGTAATGCTACTCAATGCTAGAAGTCTAAATCTCAAAATGCACTCACTCGAGGCACTCCTTAAAATGGAGAACATCGATATCTGTGCAGTGACTGAGACCTGGTTCAAGGCTCCAGAGAGCACCCTTGCACTACCAGGCTATAACTCATACCACACTTTTCAGCCATGTAACCTGGATCAAAACACCAAAGGTGGAGGTGTGTCCATATTCATTAAGGATATCCACACCTCCAGGCTAGTTGCTCAGCATAATGCATCCAAGGTTATCCAAGTGCAACTAACTCTGGGCAAAACTGCAATCCAAATTGTAGCTCGCTACAGATCCCCCACCATGCCCCAGGATTTCCACTTCTCTTTTCTTGATGTACTGGAAAATATTAATGTTCAACCAAACACTCTAATAATGGGTGACTTCAACTACCCCACCATTAACTAGGAAAATTACTTGTGTACAGACTCCTTAGCTCAGCGCTTGCTGGAATTCATAAACTCCAATGCCCTGGATCAACTTATCCATGCCCCCACCAGGGGCAACAATATCCTAGACCTAGTCATTACCAACATGTGTGACCGGTGTTCCACACCTGAAGTCAACTCCTCGTTGGTCCAATCTGACCATAAGCTAATCACCCTTGATATCCACATCCCGCCCCCACCCCCCATTAAGGAAACCACAGTAAAAAATTTCTCCAAAGCCAACTTCATGCTTCTTAAGACAGAAGTGGTGAACTTCATGACACCCATGCAGATGGACAATGCAGTTAACAACTGCTGAATCCTACACAAATGCACTCTATAATCACCTACACGAGTGCATGGATCGTGCGATCCCAAACAGAACCAAGATGCTATCCTCCAAAAAAAGGAAGCCAATCTTGTGGTCCCCTGCCATAAACAAACTGTACAACAGAAGGAAGAAACTGTTGCAAAAGAGAGTAAAATCCCATGAGTGGAGGAGCTCCCTGGTCAGCCTCAGTAAGAAGCTGAGATCCCTTATAAGATCCTCCAAAGCTAGCTATGAAAACAAAATCGCCACTAATTCCAAGGACAACCACAAAGCATTCTATAGCTATGTCAAGAATCTCGATGGCAACACCCAGATCTGCTCTGAGTTACAGCACAATGGCAAGAAAATTACAGAACCAACTGATATTGCCAACATCCTGGCAGATAGGTTCAGTGCTAACTTTACCCCCCTCTCACCCCCTAAAGGGCCCATATCTATACAGGAAAAATGCAGAGTCCCTGTAATCACAACTACGCAGGTAAAAGCTGCACTCTCTAAAGCCAAAAACACAGCATCCATGGGATCGGACAACATCCCAGGCTGCGTTTTACACGAACTTCAGAACGAACTGGCTCCCCACTTAAGCACCATGTTCAATAATAGCCTCGCATCAGGCTTTGTGCCCAATGAATGGTGCATAGCAACAGTTATCCCACTCCACAAAGGGGGAGCCACCACTGATCCCGGGAACTATCGACCTATTAGCCTGACGAGCCTGGTTTGCAAGGCCATGGAACGTATCATCATGAAACTCATACACAAAGACATTGGTAACCTCCAAACGCTGGATCCCACCCAGTTCAGGTTTGTGAAAGGCAGATCATGCCTCCTGAACCTGATCAACTTCTTTGAGGCAGTCACCAAAGCCGTAGATGAGGGTAGGGTGGTTCACACAGCCTATCTTGACCTCGCCCAGGCTTTCGACACCATACCTCATTTTGGAATTATAGCTAAATTCACTAAACTAGGTATAAATCCCTATGTTACAAGATGGGTTGCCAACTGGCTCATTGACAGAACCCACACTATAAAAGCTGCAGTCTCCAAATCTGACCTCAAAGCAGTGACAAGTGGAGTACCACAGGGTTCCGTCCTGAGACCTCTCCTGTTTGGTATCTACTTCTCTGAAGTACAGGCTAACACAGAAGGCCTCTGGCTAATGAAGTTCGTGGATGACTGCAAACTAGGAGCCACAGTCAAGTCTCCAAATGATGTGGACATCCTACAGAAGGGCCTCGCTGAGACAGATGCCTGGTGTCAGAGCCATGGCCTCAAGCTCAATGCCAAAAAGTGCAGTGTCATCCCCTTTGGTAAAAACTCTGTACCCATGAACTACCACATAGGCAGCAATCTACTTAACACCAAATGCGTGATAAGAGACCTTGGGACCCAGGTGGAGAGTAGTCTCTCCTTTGATAGTCACATTGCCACAGTAGTCAGGAAGTCCTTCTACATGGCACACCTCATCATAAAAGGGTTCTCATCCAGGAAAAAAGAGGTAATTGTTCCCCTCTACTCGACACTCATTAGACCCATTATAGAGTACAATGCCCCTTTTGGAATGTACCTCACAAGACATCTGCAGCAGCTGGAAAGGCCACAGAAGTACCTCACAAAGAGGATTACTGGCCTCAAACAAATGCTCTATACTGACCGCCTGAAAAAACTCCAGTTTACTCCATAGCATATCACCTACTCTGAGGTGATCTCTGCCTAACATATAAAGCTATGTCAAACCCAGAGCTGTTGGACATGCTACACCTAAAGAAATACCAATCCCTCCAAGCTACATGCTCTAGGGACCTAAACCTGTCACCACAGTAAACAGGACATGCTGGAGGGATTGATTCCTGTCCCAGAGACTTCCCATACTCTGGAACAGGCTACCCATCTATGTCAAGCAAAGCTCTTCATTAAGACTCTTCAAGAAAAATCTTGATGAGTGGATGGGAAATAGGAAATACACCCCGGAGATCACTTCTGTTTCTCTGCTCGACAGTGGCACAGAAAAATAACTTTCTTGGGTAGTGTAAGCCAGGGAACCTTGTTGGCTAGGCTTACGTAGGCCCTTGGGCCAATAGCCTAGTACCTACCTATGAACCTATAAAGATTGTACTGCATTTTATTTTTCTGTGTATTTAATTGTTTCATTGAATATTGTGGTCTGTGTCTCTCTGTAGTTATTTATTTTTCTGTTTGATTGTTTCATAGAATACTGTGGTCTCCCTCTGTCTCTGTAGTTAGTTTCCCACCCGCGCTCCCTGTTCTTGTTGTGGTATTAATCTTGGTGGCTTTGGAATTGCCTGCCCCTCCTGTAAATTTGTGTTTGAACACTCTCATTTGCTCACTCAACCGAGTACAGTGAGATCATATTTTGACTTCAGACCCTCCTACCAGTCCCATCTGTTCAGCTCTATTCCAGTCTAGTGTCACTAGCTCATTCTACCTAATACAGAGAGAACATTTGTGAAGGGAAAGCCACTTAGGTCCTTAATTTTGAATTATCTTCTGTCTCTCCTTTCTCCCTTTCCACTTTCCAAAAAAAAAAATTCTAAGCTTGTTCCCTGCCTTTGCTGTAACTAGTCTAGTCCAGATACAGATTTGCTGTAACCAGGACTGTTTGTAAGCTTTTGAGCCTCCAAAGCCTTTCTGTGTTGGAGGGAAGCCTTTTAGCTTATCAGTGGGAGTGGTAAGCACTAGGCAGCCAATCTACCAGAAGAGTGGTTTCTGGCCCAGAAATTGTAGGTTATTGGCCATTTGGGCAGTTTTTCCATCTCTTTCAACCTTCTGGTTTAAAAGCCTGCATTTGCGCTTGTTTCCCATCTTATCTGTAACTAGTCTAGTCCAGATACAGATTTGCAGTATCCAAGAATGTTTGTAAGCTTCTGAGCCCATAAAAGCCTCTCTGTGTTGGAGGGAAGCCTTCTAGCTTATCAGTGGGAGTGGTAAGCACTAGGTAGCCTATCTACTATAAGAGTGGTTTCTGGCCCAGAAATTGTAGTTTATTGGCCGACTGAGCAGTTTTTGCATCTCTTTCAACTTTCTGGTTTAAAAGCCTGCATTTGCACTAGTTTCCCACCTTTCCTATAACTAGTCTAGTCCAGATACAGATTTGCTGTATTCAGGACTACTTGTATGCTTCTGAGCCCCCCAAGCCTTTCTGTGTTGGAGGGAAGCATTCTAGCTTATCAGTGGGAGTGGTAAGCACTAGGTAGCCTATTTACCACAAGATCCAGGTACAGATTCTTAGTTTTAGCACTTGAATTTGCTTATTCATGGTCAGCACTTGTTCAGAACTTGTTGTTAAGTTTAAATAAGCTACAAATTACTATAACACTCAACCTTCCTCTTTACCTAGAGGAAAACAGTTGTACTTACTTTCCTCACTTGCTTAGAGAAAAACAGCTCTGATACTCACTTTCCTCACTTGTCTAGAGGAAAGTAATTTTTTATTCAGGCATGTCCAAGGGTCAGCTCCCATTGTTTCTCCTGTCTGTCTGATGAATCTGGGCATCTTGAGGCAATGTAGCAATTGCTTCATGTACACAGACAACCCTCTCCTCCTACCACCCAACACCACAACCTGTGAGAGATGCACTTATCTAGCCAAACTGGAGGTAAAGCTCTCTCCAACCAAGACTGAACTTGACAGTCAAGAGGAGAAGGTAAACACTTGCACCACACCACACTCATCACATAGTCCCACTAAACCTACACCACCAAAATCCACACATAAAAACAGAAAAACATTCGTAGAGGCTATCAATAATAATCTGCTTAAACAACAGAGACTTCCAAAGCAGAAACACAAGCAACCTCCACCCCCCAACACAACCCAAATGACACATAGCCCACAGACTCAGTGTGCCAATAAACCACAGCCCCTAAGGCAAACCAACGTACCCAACACACTAGTCATAGGTGACTCTATAGTCAGGCACACTGATGACCCACTCACCAGGCTTAACAAGGAGAAGGTTACAGTCAGCTGCCTGTCATGTGCCAGGATCTGCCACATAACCCATGCATTCAGGTCACTCCACAACAAGTACAGATATGACTCTGTCATTGTCCATGTTGGTGTGAATGACCTGAGACATACCTCCCTGAACTACATGAAAAGAGACTGCCACAGATGGCCTGCACCTGTCGCCCCTGGGATTCCGGATACTGGCTAAGGCTCTTGCTGTCCCTATAGTGCCTTTTTAGGCAAAGTTCAAATAACAAATTCACCGCCATAACAGGAACAGGCAAGCAAAAACTGAGGGTAATGCTACTCAATGCTAGAAGCCTAAATCTCAAAATGCACTCACTTGAGGCACTCCTTAAAATGGAGAACATCAATATCTGTGCAGTGACTAAGACTTGGTTCAAAGCTCTAGAGAGCACCCCTGCATTACCAGGCTATAACTCATATCACACTCTTCGGCCATCTAACCTGGACCAGAACACCAAAGGCGGAGGTGTGTCCATATTCAAGGATATCCACACCTCCATGCTAGTTGCGCAGCATAATGCATCCGAGGTTATCCAAGTGCAACTAACTCTGGGCAAAACTGAAATCCAAATTGTAGCTTGCTACAGAGTCCCCATCATGTCCCAGGATTCCCACTCCTCTTTTCTTGATATACTGGAAAATATTAGGTTTCAACCAAACACCCTAATAATGGATGATTTCAGCTACCCCACCATTAACTGGGAAAACTACTCGCATACCAACTCCTTCGCTCAACGCTTTCTGGAATTCATAAATTCCAATGACCTTGATCAACTTATCCACACCCCCATCAGGGGCAACAATATCCTCGACCTAGTCATTACCAACATGAGTGACCGGTGATCCACACCTGAAGTCAAGTCCTCATTGGTCAGATCCGACCATAAGCTAATCACCCTAGATATCCGCATCCCACCCCCACCCACTATTAAGGAAACCATGGTAAAATATTTCTCCAAAGCCAACTTCATGCTTCTTAAGACAGAAGTGGTGAACTTCATGACACCCATGCAGATGGACAATACAGTTATGACTGCTGAATCCTACACAAATGCACTCTATAAGCACTTACACAAGTGCATGGATCGTGCTATCCTAAACAGAACCAAGATGCTATCCTCCAAAAAATGGAAGCCAGTCTGGTGGTCCCCTGTCATAAACAAACTCTGCAAAAGAAGGAAGAAATTGTTGCAAAAGAGTAAAATCCCATGAGTGGAGGAGCACCCTGGTCAATCTCAGTAAGAAGCTGAGATCCCTCATAAGATCCTCCAAAGCTAGCTATGAAAACAAAATTGTCACTGATTCTAAGGGCAACCACAAAGCATTCTATAGCTATGTCAAAAATCTCAATGGCAACACCTAGATCTGCTCTCAGTTACAGCACAACAGCATGAAAATTACAAAACCAACTGATATTGCCAACATCCTGCCAGATAGGTTCAGTGCTAACTTTACCCCCTTCTCACCCCCTAAAGGGGCCATATCTATACTGGAAGAATGCACAGTCCCTGTAATCACATCTATGCATGTAAAAGCTGCACTCTCTAAAACCAAACACACAGCATCCATGGGAGCGGACAATATCCCAGGTTGCATTTTACACGAACTTCAGAATGAACTGGCTCCCCACCTAAGCACCATGTTCAATCATAGTCTCACATCAGGCTTTGTGCACACTGAATGGTGCACAGCAACAGTTATCCCACTCCACAAAGGGGGAGCCACCACTGATCCTGGGAACTATCACCCTATTAGCCTGATGAGCCTGGTCTGCAAGGCCATGGAACATATCATCATGGAACTCATAAACAGACATTGGCACCCTCCAAACTCTGGACCCCAACCAATTCGGGTTTGTGAAAGGCAGATCATGCCTTCTGAACCTGATCGACTTCTTTGAGGCAGTCACCAAAGCCGTAGACAAGAGTAAGGTGGTTCACACAGCCTATCTTGATCTCGCCAAGGCTTTCGACACCATCCCCCATTCTGGAATTATAGCTAAACTCACTAAACTAGGTATAAATCCCTACGTCACAAGATGGGTTGCCAACTGGCTCACTGACAGAACCCACACTGTAAAAGTTGCAGACTCCAAATCTGACTTGAAACCAGTGACAAGTGGAGTATCACAGGGTTCAGTTCTGGGACCTCTCCTGTTTGATATCTACTTCTTTGAAGTACAGGCTAACACAGAAGGCCTCTGGCTAAAGAAATTTGCAGATGACTGCAAACTAGGAGCCATAGTCAAGTCCCCAAATGATGTGGACATCCTACAGAAGGGCCTCACTGAGACAGATGCCTGGTGTCAGAGGAATGGCCTCAAGCTCAATGCCAAAAAGTACATTGTCATCCCCTTTGGTAAAAACTTTGTACCCATGAACTACCACATAAACAGCAGTCTACTTAATGCCGAATGTGTGATAAGAGACCTTGGGACCCAGATGGACAGTGATCTCTCCTTTGATAATCACATTGCCTCAGTAGTCAGGAAATCCTTCTATGTGGCACACCATCACAAAAGGGTTCTCATCCATGAAAAAAGAGGTCATTGTTCCCCTCTACCTGGCACTCATTAGACTCATTATAGAGTACAATGCCCCTTTTGGAATGTATCTCACAAGGCATCTGCAGCAGCTGGAAAGGCCACAGAAGTACCTCACAAAGAGGATTACTGGCCACAAACAGATGCCCAAAATTGACCGTCTCAAAAAACTCCAGCTTTGCTCTGTAGCATATCGCCTGCTCTGAGGAGATCTCTGCCTAACATATAAAGCTATGTTAAACCCAGAGCTGTTGGACATGCTACACCTAAAGAAATCCTAATCTCTCGGAGCTACATGCTCTAGGGACCTAAAACTTGTCACCACACTAAACAGGACATGCTGGAGGGATAGATTTCTGTCCCAGAGATTCCTATACTCTGGAACAGGCTACCCATCTATGTCAAGCAAAGTTCGTCATTAGTACTCTTCAAGAAAAATCTTGATGAGTGGATGGGAAATAGGAAATACGCCTTGGGGAATCACCTCTGTGGCTCTGCTAGACAGGGCACAGGAAATCAACTTTCTTGGGTGGCGTAAGCCAGGGAATCTTGTTTGCTAGGCTTACTTAGGCCCTTGGGTCGATAGCCTAGTACCTACCTATGAACCTATGAACCTATGATTGCACACACTGATGAAGGGGAAACCCGAAAGCTTTGTACTGTTTTATGCTACTTTGTATTAAATTAGGAAAACGTATCTATTGCTCATTTTTATTTTATTGATTAAGAGTATCAGTCACAGTTTGTTGTAGTATTCTCTTTTTGGTTATTTTATCAATCCATATGTTACCAGATAAGTAGCAAACTGACTCACTGATAAAACCCACGTAGTCAAAATAGGGGAAGCCACCTCAAGCAATAGACCTGTAACAAGTGGTGTACCTCAGGGTTCGGTCTTGGGGCCTCTGTTATTTGGGATATAGTTTTGGTGCAAGCCAAAACTAGTGGGCTATGGCTGATCAAGTTTGCAGATGACTGGAAGCTGGGTTCTGTCATCAATTCTCCTAGTGATGTGGACATCCTCCAAGAGGGTGTCACTCAGACAAATGACTGGTGCCAGAAACATGGGCTCAAGCTCAATATCAAAAATGCATCATTATCCCCTTTGGGGAGAGTGATGTCCCCACAAATTATCACATTAATAACAACGTCCTAATCAATAGCAACCTGACTTTTGACCACCATGTTGCTTCCGTTGTATGGAAAGCCTTCTACATGGCCCACCTCATAAGTAAGGGTATCTCATCCAGGGACAAGGAGGTCATAACATCTGTGTATTCTTCCCTTATAAGGCCCATTACTGAGTACAACACCGCTTTCGGCATGTACCTCGCAAAGCACATGCAGCAGCTGGAGAGACCACAGAACCACAGAGGTTCCTCACCAGGAGAATCCAGGGTCTCACACATCTACCATACACAGCTAGGCAAAAAGCCCAATCCCTCTATTCGGTTTCATACAGACTCCTCAGAGGTAACCTTTGTCTGGCATACAAGGTGTTCACAGACCCCCACCTTGATGAGGCTATTGCATATCCACAAGTCAAGTTCCATTCGAGTAACCCGCACATGTGGCCTCAACCTGGTCTGTGACATCAACAAGACTTGTTGGTGGGACAAATTTGTGTCCCAGAGACCCCCCCCATCTATGGAATAGACTCCCTCTCTACATCAAGCAGAGTACCTCTTAACCCCTTTTTAAGCGCAACCTGGATAACTGGATGGGAAACAGAAAATATACCCCTGGGAATCCATCCATGTCCCTGCTGGACAGGGGCATTGGGTGCTGATTTGTCTAAACATGGGCTAAACTCTTGGCTAGGCTTATTAGAGCCTCAGGGCCAATAGCCTAGTAGCCTCCTATGATCCTATGATAAACACACTTGCACATACACTAAATCTCTTTACCTGACCCGTACTCTAACCCTAACAAACACACACACTTGCACTCAAAGTCTGAGCCCTACCAAAGTATCCACTTGCCTGTGTTAGGCAACCAAGTCCAGAAATATCTCAATCAGCCATTCACTGTTGTTTGTGCAAATGGCACTACAGTTCACAATGTCAACCAATAAGCACTTCACTAAGTGAACTGTAACAATATATATATATATATATATATATATATATATATATATATATATATATATGTATACATACACACACACACACACACACACACACACACACACACACACACATACACACACACACACACACACGCACACACGTGAGTGTAATACTAAAGATCTAGTACTGAAATATCAACATGCAAAACGTCAGTGTAAAAAAAAAAGTCTAAAATGCCAACAATGACATGCCACTCACTATGCATGAGCAGAAAAACAGTCTCAGCACATGCAGAATTTAAAGATAGAAAAAACCCAAAAACATAATTTTTGCAGTGGTGCAAACCCCCCTGCACTTCTCAAGTGGGGGGGTTGCACCCCACAATTATATATATATATATATATATATATATATATATGTCTTAACTCCAAAATTGCACAAACACAGGTTAAGGGCATATTCCCCAACCCTGGGAATTGTGCAGTCTTGGACACCTATTAACCAATTGCTTAGATGATCACAAATGGTTGACCAAACACAAACTCGACATTTTGCAGGGGGAAACCATATAAAACTGAAAGAACACATAATTGATAAATTAAGAATTTCCTACCAAAAATGACATATTTTCTTAATAACAAATACAATCTTTGTACTTCAGCCTGCCTAAATTATTTCCCTTCCAGCCTGTATAAAATTATTCCTAGTTTATTAATAAACAGAGTTCTGTTTGACTGCTTCCTTGGTTATTGCACTTATTGATAATATTTGTATACCCAGTAGTTTAGTTACTCTTACAGACATTGTTTTATCATTGGGGAGTTAAACAGCATCAGTCTGTTTACAGACCATTGAGCTTCCCCACAATGCCTGCCATCTAGTATGACTTGAAATCCTTTATCCTCAAATTTGCAAAAAAATTCTGTCAATCATCTACAAATCCATTTAAATATGTTTGCATTTAAGTTCAGTTCTTTCTGAATAACTAAGCCCCTAGTGCACTGCAGTTTGCTGAAAATTTTATTAAAAGCCAAACAGAAGACTCTACGGGCATTTTTTTACTCCTGTCACTGTTTAGTGCACCATGACATTTCACTGCATTTAATAAACTGGATTGCCATTTAGACAACCAGATTTCTTAGAGCATAAATTATCTTCTCTTTATTTATTTAACTACTTCTGTATTCAAAAACTACCCAGCAGCTCACAAGTAACTGATACAAGGCAGAGAGGCCCATACCTCTCAACTGCCCAGATTTTCACCTCATATTTTTGATCTGTTCCTCATAAAACTTGTACTTTTCTGACAAAATCACTAGGATGATCTAAGAATTGAAGTCACTAATTAATGACATGTATTTGAGTTTCAGACTTCAAATCCTTCAGAAAATGTATATTAAGACAAACCCTGTTACTCTAGCAAGTAAGTTTTACTAGATAAACAAAATAATAAACCTCTACCAGTGGCTGTCACGGAACAACAACTTTAATAAACAAATATACACATACGACTTAGCCCTTTCACCCTAATACACAACGGGCATCATCAGAGTCATAAAAGTCAAAGAAATAATTACTTAAATATACACTTGTTGGTGCATTAACCAATTAAAAATCAACCTTTCCTAAAGTTCACTGCCCTTATCTATGTATTCAGATTTAAAAACAGTCAAACCTCTCAAAACTTCAAGGAAACATTCATAAAATGTAAAGCTTAATAAATTAGTAAATTGTTGTTGCTAATATCAATTTCACAACATAAAAACACCCATGTTGATAAAGAATAACTGAATAACACGTATATAATATATAAAATATATACACAATTGCCCCATTGTTTATTAAAATCTAGTGCTCCTTTGGTAAATTGTATCTAGTAATGCACACCCATCTTATATGTAAAAGCATCAGATCGTGTTTATTAAAGTTCTTGTTCCATGACAATCGCTGGTAGTGGTTTATTATTTTGTTTACCTAGTAAGTGTCTATTTTGGGTCTGTACTGGAACCATGAAAAGTGGGCAGCTGTGGTGGTGCAGTGGTTAGTGTTGCCGCCTCACAGCAAGTGGTTCTCCAGTTTGATACTCGGCTGGGGTGCCTTCTGTGTGGAGTCTGCATGTTCTTCCTGTGGTCACATGGGTTTCCTCCAGGTGCTCTGGTTTCCTCCCACCTCCTAAAGACATGCCGTAGGTGTTTTGGGCACTCTAAATTGGCCCTAGGCGTGAGTGCATGCATGCCTTCTGTGGAGGGTTGGGCACTGGGTTGGCAACTCAGCACCGTAAAAAAAACTCCACTGCCAATCATGAGTGGACAGGTGATCGCTGTGGTGACCCCTAACTGGGAAAAGCCAGAAGAAGAAGATTGGAACCTTGAAAAGTTAGTTCAGCAAATGGCTTTTACATCAAAAATGCTGTTCGTCGAACCCGCTCAGCCCCCCCCACACCCCCCGCTAATTATATATACCAACTCCGAGGTTGCACTACAGTGAGGAAAGGGCAAATTTTCCAATCTACACTGTACCGCGATCTCACTATAACAGTTTGTTGAACAGCATTTTCGATGTAAAATGCCATTTGCTGAACTGAGTTTCCGTGGTTCTAATATAGACCTGCTCATTTTTATGGCTTTTAGCTGGCTTTGTGTTATTGGTTTTGGACCCGCCAGCGACTTATAACGGGGCTATTCAACAAGCGGCAGGACTTTATTTACGGAGAGCCTCGTTGGAGAGTTGACACAGCTGGTGCAAAGACTTTCATGGAAGGAAGAAGCAATGGCAGTACAAATAATACATTAACTAACACCCAAGCAGACTTGTTTACATTACATACTCCATTGCTAATTGGTGGTGTAGGAGTGAACGAAGCAACCAATATGGCGGTGAATAGGAGGATAGACGTTGCTGAATGGTTTACAGCTCCAGACTTCAACCTTACACTTTCGGATCATATGGAGACCAATACAGCAATGATACAAATGCAGTTAACCACCTTTGGAAAGCTTTGTAAAAAATATAGATCTCTTCAGTTAGATAACATTTTCCTGTGAAAATCATTGGCCTTTAAACAGGTTATGAAGGGCCTACGAGTCTGGAAGTACCCAATGGGCATTGAAAATGGATCAGCTGCGCACCACAAATTGACTGACTTGTTTGATTCGAACGGGATATGAGTTTATGAACATTATTATAAAGGACAATGAAAGTAAGTTAAACAAATTGCAAATGGAATATCTGATCTTAACCACAGTATAACAAATGACTTACTATTTTTACAATATTTAAATAATTACAATAAGACTTTAAATGACTTGAACAGTTTTATTAGGGACAGCATGAATAAGAAGCGGTGTAAGCTGCACCAAGATGCACAGGACTATGCCAAAAACAACAGACAGCAACAAAATTTGGTTAATGAAAACCAGAGTGTTGATAACATAAATGGTGAGTTTGAACCTGAGGATAGAAAGGACGAACAAGAATATTTTTAGATCAAAGTCCCCAGTTGAGGAGATCGGAGAGCCTGAGGAATCAGGGCAGACAGGCCCAGAGAGGCCGGCCGAGCAATCATCACAACAATGGGCAAGCACAGAATGGGAGAGGAAGGAGGGGTCAACAATTTTAGAAAATCACATTATGGGAAGTTTAGATAGTATAGATAATGACGTAAATTTGATTCTGGATGTACATGAAAGTGATGCCTTCGCTATTTACAGTTTTAGTGATTTGGTAATTATTAATACACACCTGGGCTTATTGAAAAAAGGGATTTCTTTTGTCTCTTGTTTTAAAACTGACATTTCAAATGTGCTTATCAGTTAAAATTATATACTAGACAGTTTAATCTACGTATGTACTTTGCCGACCAAGAAGATGGTTCTAATAGAAGGTGCTGTTTACAACAAAAAAGTACATTCATCCACCTACCTAACCCCACTACAGCATCATTTGAATGTATGTGTTAAACTGAATTTAGAAAAATTGTGAATGCTAAAAGGGAGAAAGTAAATAATTTAACACAAGATGAAAGAACCATATTAGGGGAAATGTCCACTAATAGGAATTACAGGATTATGAAACCCGACAAAGGTGGAGGAGTTGTAATAATGACACAAATTGATTATGTTAGTAAGATGCATGATATATTGAATGACCCTTCTACCTACGAAAGGGTTTAAAAAAATGACGTTAACAGGGCATATGCAAGAAGTGATTATTTTTTATTGGATGCTTTTTTTCAGGGCACCATTGAGGCTGTTGAGTATAAATATCTTACTGTTGAGACACTCTCCCTTCCTGTTATATTTGGAATACCAGAAATTCACAAAAACCTATATGAGTCACCTTGTAGACCAACTGTGGCTGCAAAATGGTCCAAAACTGAGCCCACAGCAGCCTATGTAGATAAGTTTTCTGGATTGGCCGTGGAAAACAAAATACACATTTTAAGAGATTCTTGGCACTTTTTAGATTTATTAAAGGGGATCAGTGGAAGAGGTGATTTCATCTTCTTGACCGTTGATGTTGAGAATCTTTTTTCTGTGATTCCCCCACTAACAGGGCCTAAATTACTTTCAGGAAAGTTTGACAGGGTGTAATGGTATCGTTAATGATAAGGTGAACTTTTTGGTGGAACTTATGGAATTAGTGTTGGTGAACAACTTTTTATTTTTCGAGGGAGAAGTCTTTCACCAGATAGCTGGCGAAGCAATGGGAGCTAAATGTGACCCCCACTTTTGCTAACTTAGTATTGTTAGACTGGGAAAAGAGTTATGTTTTCTCCTCAACTTCAATGACCCGGATATTGATGTATGTAAGGTTTCTGGATGATATACTTATTTTATGGGCAGGAAATGAGGAAGAAATACCTGGTTTTATAGATTATTTGAACAGGGCAACTCCATTCTTTTCATTTACCTATAGACGTCATAGAAATGAGATAGAATTTCTAGACATCCATTTGACTAAGGATGAAATGACTGGCGAATTGTCAAGTAGAATTTATAGAAAAGAGACATATTCATATATGTTGCTCCATTATGATAGCTGCCATCCGCAACACCATAAAAAAGTGTTGTGAAAGGCCAAATGGTGAGATTGTCTAGATTAACCAGTAATAATTAAACATTTCCTGAAGAAATGGTAACCCTGATAGGCATGTATAAGGATAGAGGCTATCCACTGAAATTTTTGTTGAAAATAAGAAATGAGACTTACAAGAAAAGGGACACAACTTTTGTTCCTATCCTGAAAACCATGGACAATACCATACACAAACAACCAAACCAATTAACATATCTGATTATGAGTTAACAGCTACCCAAATGAGTGTTCTGCAAAGAGGCTTGCGCTTTATACCCTCAATACGTTCTGACCTGATTGAGTCAGTGACAGACTTAAGGTGCCAAATTTGGCAGGAATGTTATGTTGAAGTGTCTTTTTGATAATGAAAACACTGGTACAAACTACACATCGTCTGTGTTGAAAACACCAAATTCCTTTGTTCCCAGTAATCATCCCACTGTCGAGATGTTCTTATGGTTGTGTGAGGATAAGGTGGCTGAATGGAGGTCAAGAGGAAAAAGTAAACACTATTACAACTTAACACAGGATGAGTTTTAGGCGCTAAAAGAATTGCAAATAATGAAAGAAATTATTTTCAGGCCAGCTGACAAAGGAGGAGCTTTAATAGTGATGAATTCAATACAGTATGCCCAGAAAATGCAGGATATGCTAAGCCATAGTGATACATACCATAAAATCGAGAAGTATCAGGTAGACAGATTGATCTCCTCAGTAAAGAATGTCTTGTATGACAAATTAATGACTAGATCAATTGATAAAAATCTGTATGACTTTCTTGAAATGGTACATCCAACTATATCTGTTATTAAAGGGCTGCCCAAGATTCATAAGGACAGTGTTGACCCCCCCTCTGAGACCGATAGTTTCGGGGGGAGGTTGGGTCACCGAGCCACTTTCAATTTATGTGGAAACTGAACTCAAGAAGTTGTTGCCTTTCGCACAGACTGTATTGAGGGGCACTGGCCAGTTGCCTGAGAGATTGTATGAAAGAATGGAGCAGAAAGCTCCACAGACAACCTCATTTTGGTGACGATGGATGCTAACAATTTATTCACTTGCATACTCAAAGATCTAGGAAAAGAAGCAGTAAGGGATTTTGCCTCTCACTCTGAAGTGAGCATGGATGTGAATCTAGTCTGCAGCCTGCTGGAATTGGTACTGGAGAGCAATGTGTTCCTCTATGGTGAGAGCTATTATTGGCAGAAATAGGGGGTAGCCATGGGTACCCCCTGTGCAAACAGCTATGCCAATATAGTTCTAGCTGAATGGGAAAGGCAATGGGAAATGGATGTGAAAAATGAATGGAAGGAATGCATCATCTTTTACAATAGGTTTGTGGATGATGTTATATTCCTATGGAAGGGCAGTATGCAGTGCCTTAATGATTTTGTTAACTATTTAACAAATACGACCAGCTTTTTGAGGTTCGAAGTGAGAACGTCAGTAAGTGAGATTGAGTTCTTAGACATGACAATCTCAATGAATAATAGCAAAGGAATTGGCACCACTATACTCAGGAAACCCCAATGGAGGAACCATATGCTGTATTATAATAGCATGCATCTGAGACATGTTTTTCAGAATATTGTTGAAAATCAAGTGACCAGGATATCCAAGCTCTGTACTGATGATGATGATTTTCTATAGGAACAAGACAAACTTTTACAGAATTTTGCCTCAAGAGGCTATAATAAAAAACAATTGGATATGAGTAAAGGCAAAGCAATGTCCATTCGACATAACAAAGGGCAGCCATACTTCTCGAAGTGGATACAGAGTGATGTGAAGAAAGGTGGGAACAGCAACAGTCTCAGATGCATGATGACCTACAGCACTGACTCCTTTGATGTCCCTGAAACCATCAAGAAACTTTGGCCAGTCTTAACTGCTGACAGAAAAATTAAGAGAATTGTAGGGGAAACACCTAAGTATGGTTTTAAAAACAAGAAGAACTTAAAGGATTTATTGTGCAACTATGATGGAATACCTAACAAGCAGAGTACAGAAGGAGGAAATAGGTTAGGAACTTGGAAATGTGGCTTTTGCAAAGCTTGCGGCCACATTAAATGTTCCAACAGTTTTGTTCACCCGGTAACCAACAAATGCTATAAGTTCTCTGGTTTTGCCAGCTGTCACAGCAAGAACATTGCATACGTTGGCACATGCAAACTGTGCCAAGCTTATTATGTAGGAAAGACCAATAGAAAACTCAAGGAACAGATACTTTACCATCAGTTAGACATCAAGAATAAAGTGGTAACTAATGCCCTGTATGGACATGTGTCTGAAAATCCAGGGCATTCATTTAGTTTTATGGTTATTTCAAATGTGACTACTAACCTTCGTGGAGGAGACATTGTCAACAAAACTGAAAAGGAAGAAACCAGATGGATCAAGAACCTTAGAGCTAATCTGTTTCCAGGGCTTAACAGAGTAGTTCCTATTAAGCCTATTTTGAAAGAGAGAAGCCTGATTAAGAAATGAAATGGAGGCTTAAGGAAGGCGTGTATCTGATTGCTGTTTGTGATTGGCTAAGCAATTAAGGATCTCTATTTTAACAGTAGTAAGTCAGGCCTACACACTAGGATCTGAAGAAGGTTTTTTAACTGAAAGCACTTATCCTGTTTGACCTGCAATCTGAATAGCACAATTTGTACTTTTTATTTCTTCGTTTTATTAAAGCTTGCATCCTAATAGAATTTTTCAGTGTACTTCTCCTTGTGGTGGAAACCTTTTTTTCATTTTACTAATGGACAATACCATGGTAGGTTCTGATCGAATTGGATTTAGCAATGATGCAATGGTGATTCAGTACAATCAGGATATGCCTGTTTTTGTTTCTTCCCTTAATAAATAATGGGATTTAAATTCTGATGATGATCTAAAAACCAAGTTAGGGATGAAAAGTACAGTTGTGTACACTTACCATAAATGTAGATGTTCGAGTGTATTCACTGTTGCAGTCATCACATTTGGGATATCTGCTTGCAGTAGCCCTCAGTCGGCCTGACTATCAAAGTCTTGGGTCCTGCATCAGTTGCTGTTTCATCTTCCATGACGTCAGTTAGTCAGGGGTATAAAGCATGCAGCCGACGCAATTACATCACTTTTTCTTGCCCCAGATGTCAGGTGCCCCCCCTTAATGGGAGGCAATTAAATATAAATATACAAGGTTATACCTACAACAAAAAAGCAAATACACCAAAAAGCTTTTAAGTAGACTAGAGGAGAATGGAGGTACAGCCAAAAGAAGTCAGGGGGCTGGAGGGAGGGTAACCAGGACTGCAACAGTGAATACACTTGAACATCTACATTTACGGTAAGTGTACACAACTGTACTATGTTCTTTGTGTTTCACTGTTGCAGTCATCACATTTGGGTAGATTCCCAAAGCTAAGGATGAGAGAAGGAATTTAGATAGCATTAAGACCAGCTATAAGGCCCTGCAAGACTGCAGTGGCAAAACCACCTCTGGACTTAGAGAAAATTGGCAAATGGTAATGCTTGGTGAAAGTATGTACAGAACTCCAGGTAGCATCTTCTAGGATGTCTCTGGTAGGGACACCTCTGAGAAAGGCTGTAGAGGTACATGCAGCACTGGTTGAGTGGGTCTAATCCCCTGTGGGATAGGTTTTCCATGGTGCTTATAGCAGAAATTAATGCAATGGCCTATCCATTTAGAAATGGTTTGCTTTGAAATAGCCTTCCCCTCTGCTCCTGCAGCAAATGCCACCAGCAATTGTTCAGATTTCCTTTGAGGTTTAGTTCTGTCCAAGTAAAATCTAAGTTGTCTGTGCACATCTAAGGAGTGCAGTATCCATTCCCCTTTGTTCTGTGGATTAGAAAAGAAGGTTGGCAAATGAATGGACTAATTAAAAGCCACACTGGATACCACCTTGGGCATGAAAGAGGGATTGGTCCTGAGGGACACCCTGTCCGCATGAAAGATGATGAAAGGCTCCACTGCCATAAAGGCCTGTAACTCAGATACCCTTCTTGCTGAAGTGATTGCTAAAAGGAAAGCTGTTTTCCAAGAAAGGAATTTTAACTCTGCAGTTGCATCTGGCTGAAAAGGGGGAAGAGTGAGTTTTTTCAATACAAAATTAAGGTCCCAGGCTGGAGTTGGGGCACTCCTGGATGGTCTTAAGTTTTTGGCTCCTCTGAGGAACTGCTTGAGCAGTTTGTGAGAAAAGAGGGATGGATCTATGTTGTAATGAGCTGAAATGGCTGAGGCGTGAATTTTGATGGAGGAAAAGGAAAGGCCTTTGTCAAGCAACTCAGTTAAGTATTGAAGAATCTGAGGTAAATTGGGTGCTGCTGTGGCTATCCCCTGAGTTTGGTTCCAGGCACAGAATCTTTTCGATTTTTCAGCATAAGATTTTTTTAGTACTAGGCCTCCTTGCCTCCAAGATGACATCCAACACTTGTTTACTGGGGGATGGTAACGGAAAGATTAGGTAATTAGCCAGTCTGCCAGATTCAGGGTTTGAAGCTGGGGGTGCAGAATCTGGCTCTCCTGCTGAGACAGCAGGGTAGGGGTCTGAGGTAGGTGCCATGGGGCCAGCTGGGACACACTGCACAAGAGGGGGTACCCAGTGTTGGTATGGCCAGTCTGTTGCAGTCAGTATCATCCTTGGTTTGTCCTGTTTGATCTTTAGAAGTACTTTGGAGAGGAGAGGCAGAGGAGGGAGGGCATAAACTGATAGATTTTCCCAGCTGAAGGACAGAGCATCCACTTTCTAAGCTTGTTTGTGGGGAGTCCTTGTGCGGAATTTGTCCAATTGGTAGTTCTGGGTGGTGGCAAACAGGTCTATATCTGGGATCCCCCATTTGTTGATCAACATGTTGAAAATCTTTGGTTCCAGTTTCCACTCGTGTGGGTCCATGAGATTTCTGCTTAGTTCATCTGCCAGTGTATTTAGTTTTCCTGGCAGGAATTGAGCCTGCAGATGCACCTGGTAGCTCAAAGCTGTGTTCCACAGAGTCATGGCTAGTCTGCAGAGGGGGTAAGAATGGGTACCCCCTGCTTGTTTATGTACCACATAACAGTGGTGTTGTCCGTCTGTACCATTAATTGTACTGGAAGAATGTGGTCCTTGAAGGCTGTCAGAGCATTCTGTACAGCTAACATTTCTTTCTGATTGATATGCAGGTGCATTTGACTTAGGTTCCATTTGCCCTGAATGCACTTTCCTGCCAGGTGAGCCCCCCCCCCCCATGCATAGTCTGATGCATTTGTTGTTAGGGTTTGGGCAGCAAGGGGAAGAATGAATGGTAGTCCCTTGTTTTGGTGGCAGGCCTCTGCCCACCAATGGAATTCTAACTGTAGGCAAGGTATGTCAGGAATCATTGCTTCTAGATCCTGAGAATGTTGACGCCATAGGCTTTTTAGATACCACTGTAGTTTCCTCATATGCAGTCTTGCATATGGAATTAGTAGAATGCACGAGGCCATGAACCCCAAGACTTGCAATATTTGCCTTGCAGATAGCAGGATTTTTGTGGCCACTAGTTTGAAGTAATTTGTCAAATTAATTTGTTTCTCTGGTGTGAGGAAAACCATCTGGGAAGTTGTGTTCAAGCTTGCTCCCAGGAATATAATTTGTTGACAGGGTACCAGATGTGATTTATTTTTGTTTATGGTGTACCCCAGACAAGTTAACACCTTTGTACAAATGCCAGATGATTCAGAAGTATGTCCTGGCTTTCTGCCTGAATTAGGCAATCGTCCAGGTATGGGTATATTTGAATATTTCTTTGCCTGCAAAATGCAATGACTGGAGCTAGGCAGTTTGTGAATACCCTGGGCGCAGTAGATAAGCCAAAGGGCAGTGCAGAGAACTGATAGTGCATGCAGCCTGCTTTGAAGCATAGGTATTTTCTGCAAGATTCCTTGATTGGGATGTGCAGGCAGGCTTCCTTTAAATCCAGTATTTCCAACCACGCATCTTTGCCTATCATGGGAAGCAAGTGGTGAAGAGTTAGCATCTTGAATTTTGGAATCACCAAAAAAGTGTTTAGGATAGACAGGTCCAGGATAGGATGCCATGAGTTGTCTTTTCTGGGTACCTGGAAAAGTCTTGAGTAGAAACCTTGTCCCTTTTCCACTTCTGGTACAGTCTGAATAGCCTTTAATCTTAAGAGAGACAATACTTGCTTTTGAGCCTCTGTCCACTGATTTGGGGGTAGATCTGGCCAACCATTTGGGGTTAGTAACGTGTGGAAGTGAAATCTGTATCCTTGGGAAACTATGTTTAAAACCCATTTGTCCTGGGAAATGAATTCCCAGTTCTTTGCTTGCAGAGCAATCTTTCCCCCTAAAGGAGCAGCCAGTTGAGAAGTGCTTGGAAGTTTTAAAGTTAAGTCATTGAGACAGCTTACCATAGGGGGGAGTCTTACTACTCCCTGATTTGGAAGTGGGAGCCCCCCACTGCTTAGTCCTGTGTGTACTCTGGGACTGAAGCCTGGGTGTTCTGCTGGTTCTGGGTTTGAACTGAGAAGGCCTGGAAGAGGCAGGAAAGGACCAATCTTTTGAGGGTCAATGTCTACTAAATCTAGGAGGCTGCACTTGTAAGAAATATTTAACAGTTTGCATAGATTTAGCTTTTTCCTCCATCTTTCTAAGAACTTCTTCTTCTTTGTCGCCAAACAGGCGGTCCTGATTTAAGGGAGCATCCAGCAATTTAGTTTTAACATGATCCGGCAAAGATTGCTCCTTAAGCCAAGCAGGCCTTCTAAGTACAGGCCCGGTGACAGCAGCCCTGCAAGATGCCTCTAGTGAATCAAAACCACATTGCAAAGTATGTTTTCCAACCTGTTCAGTAGAATGCATTAAATCCAGTAAATCCTTATTTTCAGCACAATCAGGAAGCAACATCATTTTCTGTTTAAGCAATCCAATAATATGCTGCTGATACTTTAACATATGAAACTGGCAATTTAAGGCCCTGATAGCCAAGGTAGCAGAGGTGTATACCTTCTTACCCCATCTATCCACGGCCCTGGAATCTCTACCAGAGGGGGTAGGATTTTTGGCAGTAGTAGCCTTAATGCCCTTGGGTCCCTGTGAAATGGTCTCAGGATCCGCAGTAGGATTTTTAAAAAGGAACTTGTGAGAATCAGGAACCCTGTAATATCTATCAGGTTTTCTGGTAGCAGGAGGTAAAGAGTCAGGGGCCAAGCTAGATTCCAAAAAGGCATCATCAACAATGTCCAGCACAGGAGGGATAGCTAAAGGCCTGTGTTGGGGCAGGAGTAAGAAATCTCTAAGCCTCTTTTTAGAATCAGAGTAATCCTGGCTTTCCCAGTGAAAATGCTCCCTAAGAGTATGCAAGGTTTCACCAAAAGAAAAATCCTCTGGGGGAGAAGCAGAGGGAATAGAGTCCTCAGCATCATAATCCTCATAGGTAGATAAGGGTAAATCCTTAGTCATCAGAGGAGACAGAAATTTCAGAATCCTGGTCAGAAGTATCATAAGCAAATTCAGTCCTAGGTCTCTTAGAGGGGGAAGGTTGGCTTCCCCTGATTAAAGTAATAAGGTCTTCAGCCATTCTTATCATTTGTTTTTTAGGCATAGAGATCTGACCATGCAGTCTGGGCATCAGTTTCCTAGGCATGGTTCGAGTTTTAAGCCTAGAAGAAGAAGATGGCATTGATTTAATATGCAAGTCAGTAGGCCTGAATACACCCTCAGAAGCCGGTGCCTGCACTGCGGCTCCGGGCCCATCCAAGGTAGAGACATCCGCAGGTTCTACAGTTGAAGCATCTTGCGGCATACCGGACTCTGAATGGGTCTTAGAAGAGGCCTGCGAATCTGAAGTAGTGAGTATCAGGGGCTGCGAAAGCACCTCAGTGAGTACTGGCGAACTGGTGACTAGCTTAGGAGAAACGTCGTCGGCAGCTTTGGACCTAGGCGGCCTGTCTCTGTCTTTATCTTTACATTTTTTCAGAATGTCGGTAGTCGGGTGGCGTACCAAAGATATACCTGGATAATTGAACCGAGTACCAAAATATTTAGAAGCAAAAATGTACTGAAGACTAATAGTTCGTGGTTTAAATAAGGCACAAAACTGACAGTGAGGTACATCGTGGTCAGGGTTTAGGCAAGGAATACAGTACATATGAAAATCTTTATGAGGTATTTGCTTTCCACAAGAAATACAATTATTGACTATTACTGACATCGGTTTAGAGCAAGAAAAAGTTTCCCGAATGGGGTACTTAGCTTTAGTTGAAGACTTCCAAAAGTTGCGTATAGTAGGGGTAGGAATTTAAAAAAACATTCTAGAGGGGAATGAAAGATATCAGGATCATTATAGGTCCTTGATGTATAAATGTGGGGCCTGCAGAAACTGTAAATTCGTCAATGATGGAACTTACGTATTAGTAAGTGGTTACAATAGGACCCTAAAATGTCTTGGGTGATGCAATTGTAACACCAAAATGGTGGTATATTTAGCAACCTGTACAGCATGCCCAGGATATTATGTAGGTAAAACTACACGCAGGTTGTATGATAGAATAGCAGAACATGTTAAGGACATTAAAAACAAAAAAACCCGTAGTGCCCTCTATATGTACAGTATAAACTATGCAAACTTTAAAAGGTTTATATTTTTTATAATTGACAAAGTCAACTTTAATAAAAGAGGTGGGGACGACAAACTTGAAGTTGAAGCAAGGGAGACCAATTGACAATTAAGGCTAAATTCAACACAGAATCCAGGATTGAATGATCATGCCTCAGTTTCAGTAATTTTAAAACAGAGGGCAAATTTGGTTTGAATCTTAAGGAGTTGACTTTTTTGTATAACTTAATTCAATAACATTTGTCCAGCATATTTTCCTGCTTATGTACACAATCTGATGTTTTTACATATAAGCTAGGTGTGCATTACTAGAAACAGTTTACCAAAGAAATTCTAGGTTTTGATAAACAATGGGGCAATTGTGTATATATTTTATACATTACATACATGTTTTACTCAGTTATTCTTTATCAACATGGTTGCTTTTATTTTGTGAAATTGATATTAACAACAATTTACTAATTTATTAAGCTGTACATTTTAAATGTTTCTTTGAAATTATGACTGTTTTTAAATCTGAATAGATAAAGGGTGGTGAACTTTAGGAAAGGTTGTTTTTTAATTGGTTAATACACCAGCAGGTGTATATTTAAGTAATTATTTCTTTGACTTTTACGAGTCTGATGATGCCCGCTGTGTATTAGGGCGAAAGCGCTAAGTCGTATGTGTATATTTGTTTATTAAAGTTATTGTTACGTGACAGCCGCTGGTAGTGGTTTATTATTTTGTTTATTTAGTAGCGTTCTAAGTTTCTCAGAGCAATATTTAAAACCTGTTCTTATTTTTGGGCCCTTGTCCCCCCATTTTGTCAGGCTTTGTCCAGATTTCTTGCGCTAGCAGGTTGAGAGGTATGGAGAGGCCTGTAATTATTAAGATGTCTTTTCTTCAGTTATTTACTTAGTAAACCCATCATCAGTAGTACTGTTTTTATTTATTTATTTATTTGCTTTTTGTTTACTGGGATAGCCCACTGGGCCAACAGAACCCATTTTCAGTGGAGGCCCAGGGAGAAAAGCTCCACAGTACAAAAAATAACAATATGAAGTTACAGAGAAGTAGAAAAAAAATTCAATGAATTTGTAAACACATTACAATCAATAACAAAGGACTAATAAGTACAAATTTTAAACATGAGAACTGTTTCATTAAAGTTACAGTTTTGTATAATCAGTATGGGCTGTTGCATGGCATATTGATAGTATGAGTTCTAAATATAGTAGTGCTGCTACATACATATTACTTCACTTAAATGTATAGGATTCTATGAGCTGTTGCCATCTGGTCCTGGTGATTTGCCCAGTGACATTCTGTTCCACATTTTCTTATTTAATCCTCATTCCAAGGACCTATGTTATTTTATCTAACCTGTGCCCTTTCTTATAGATTTGTAGATTATTAGGCTAATGACCCAGGGTGGGGGGCTTTCCAAGCCCAGCCAAGTTTTCTAGAAAAAAATAATGATGTCCTCTATCCAAATAGGACACTGAGGGCCAGGCATTTTTAAGCTACCTCTGTCCATAATGGACATGGGTGCCAAGTCCAGTGTCAATTTCTTATTCCCCATCCACTGGTCTATATTGCGTTTAAACTGGGTAATACACAAACTCAGCTTCACATGGATGGAAAACCTGTTCCATAGGAGGGACAGTCTCTCAGACACATTTATTTGTCTCTCCAGCATGTTCTGTTTAAGTCACATACAAAATTCAGGTCCCTAGACCTTGTACTTCTGACACCCTTTGATATGCAGAAGACTCATAAGTGTGGAATTTGCAGATGCCTTGTAAGCCAGGTATAGATAACCCCTCAGCAACATATAGGAAACTGAGTAGAGGCTAAGGGCTTTATGGCCCTCTGCTTATGGCAGGTCTGTTATGCCTTTTACTCTTTTTGTAAAGAGGAACCTCTGAGGTCACTCCATATGTTGCATATGCCTGGTCAGCTACATACTGAAGGAAGCATTGTTCTCTATGATTGGTCTGATAAGGGCATAGTACAGTGGTATAATGACTTCTCTCGACCTAGATGCCATGCCCTTACTTATAAGTTGCTCAACATAAAAGAATTCCCTCACCACTGTGGCCACATGGTGGTGAAAGGTAAGGCTACTGCCTACGTGTGTACCCAGATTCCTGACCCCTGGGTCGACTTACAGGGTTGTATTATCAACATGGGAATTGACCAGGATGGTTGACTTCCCAAAGGGTACAATTATGAATGTTCTGCAATAAGTTTAAGATACTGGCTTTAGCACCATTTGTTAGTCAGAGATAGAACTTCTTGAAGAATGCTAGTGTCTGCTGTGGAGTCAGTGATAACCCCCAGCTTGCAATCATCTGCAACCATAAACCTTCAGCATTTGCTTCCATTTCAGAGAAATAGATGCCAAAATGGAGCGGGCCCAGTACCAAGCCCTGGGGGGACTTTGCTAGTGACTGGCCTCTTGGTGGAGGTGGCCTCACCTACTTTGACCTCCTGGGTCCTACCAGTGACTCAACTGGCTATCCAGCAAGTGAGCTTGTCTATAATGCCTGAGTAGGGGTACTGTATCAAAAGCCTTGGCCAGGTTGAGGTAAGCTGTGTGCAGTCTTGCCTTCATCCAGTGCTTTGGTGACCCTCTCAAAAATCCACTAGATTTAATAGGCATGACCTTCCTTTAACAAAGTTGAACTGTGGTGGGTCCAGCATTTGCAGGTTACCTCATTTATCATGTCCATGATGAGTCTTTCCATGGCTTTACCTGACTATAGGCTCCAGCTGAAAAGTGATTCAAGTGGAACAGAGAGGATATGTTTCATGCTATTTATTAAACATCCCCGTATGTTACTGGGGCCCACCGATACAGTGTTTTTGGCCTTGGAAAGTGCATTGATGATGTGTTCCCTAGTAATGTCTTTGGGGATTGTGGTATGCACTATTTCCTTTTGACTATCATGGTGGAATGGTTGTAGAAATTTGAGGTAAACCTGTTAGCCAAAAGGTTGGCAATGGCTGCCTGTTCAGTGTGGGTGATGCCATTTATAATAACTTTTGTGCATTGTTGCATATTTCCCCTAAGGTTACAAAAGATCTTGCTTTTTACCATGTACACCTCTGTAGATGCTAGTCGTATTCATATTTTTTTGCTATCCTCTATTCCAGAAGTAGAGATCCCATTCTGATTTCACTTTTCTCTGTGACATTGGGAATGTTTAGTTTTCTTATCAAAACGTGCAGTTTGTCAGAACCCAACTGCACAGATACATCTAAGACTCTTCATTTGGAGTGAAAATCTTGTAATATGTTCCAGGAATCTCATAATTAATGGTTTAATTGAGATTCTAAGAATGATTGTACTTTAGGAAAATGGATACAAAAATATTAGCATCCTGATTCAAAAACAACTATCATCACATTTGGTAATTCCATTTAGGACACACAAGTTATACTGAGCCAAGTTTCCTTCCACCAGGAAATACTGACTGTTTTGTTGAATTCTTGCTTGTGTTGCTCAGAATGACACAATTTTGAAGAGATCACAGACCTTTTGGGAAATTAAGTTTTTCTCTTACATCCAAGGGTATGTGAGCTCAAATGTAGTATTAGTGAGAGAAGTGTGTGTTGGGAGGACAGCAAGGGTGCTTGCCCTCTGCAAAATATTTTTTATATTTTGTTGTTAAAGGTAACATTTCATATTTCCAACTTCATTTTCTAGTGTTTCCTGGTGCAATGTAATTCAGTTCAGTAAATTACTATGAATGCATTGTACTGTTCATAATGAGAAAATGTCAGCAAGGATTCTAGTTAGAGCACAGCTAGACAACATTTTTGTTTATTATTTACTCAATTTTTGTTGCTCGGGTTAATCTGAATAGACTTACTTATGACATATTTTCATGGAAGACCTCAGGTAGTGGACATTTGACAAGGACATGAGGTAATTCACCTACTTTTCTATGGAGAAGACACTCTGCTAAATGGGGATTGGAACACTAGTGTGAGTATTTATGGCATGGACTACTTGAGAGAAGTGCTAAACCATGTACCAAGTGACTTATTTGATTATGTTTGCTTGAGGTTAGAATCATTACTTGAGTCATAAGTCATGGCTTCAGGCAATCTAATGTTTGTTACGTCCTACTACAATGATGCTCCAAATCCCTTGGTGGTGTTGTTATTGTGTGGTGAATTAAGGGAGCACCAGTAGTGACTCGATTGCACACTGAGTGCTGTGCTACATTCAGAGAAAAAGGGACAAGGTGGGTTTTGCATTTGTTTTCAACTTTTTAGCCTTCCTCTGAGCTTGTGTGACCTTGGAGTCGGTATGCACACACACATATACAGATATATATCTATATCTATATCTATATCTATATATATATATATATATATATATATATATATATATACAGATTGAATTCAAAGCAAAATACAGAGTGTGTCCAAAATAACTAATAACCGAAAAAGGCTCACGTAGTATCCAGGAGGTATATAGTTGCTCCAACTGTCTGTGGGTTTATGGTCAAAAAAACAAATGGAACACCTTCAGGTAAAATCCAAGAATAAAATGTATTCAGATAATTTATGCTTATTCTAAATTTACTGTGTTTGGCTAATGAGGTTGCTGCTGTGTGATACTCTGGTCATCAAAAAGATCCTTTTTTAGTAGGAAAGAGGGACATGGTTAGGAGACTTCTAATGAAGACAGTGTGAATTTTGGGAGTTTAGGGCATAACAAATTTATATGCATACCATCCTGTCATAAGAATAGGCAGCAGGAGAACATTTCTGACCTGATTATGTTTTTACCTCTGTGGTAAACACTGCTTCTGGTGTCTTCATTGCTGCTGCTTTGACACTGGTAGAGGAGCAGACACTCACTGCATCAGCTGCTGAAGACCAAGGCCAGCTGTTGGTGGATGTGCCAGAGCTGGGGAATTATGAAGAACAACTTAGCAATCAGTAAACTCCTAATGTCTACACATAAAATAGATACTTGGAATTGTTGTGAGAAGAAGCCTACATTGACTTGGCTGATGGGAAAAAATGTCAATTGATAGTGCACCTAAAACTAATTACAGCAAACAGCTGGCACGTATAAGAGGAGGATAATGAAAAAGGATGAAAACCTCCATAAAATGGGGTTAGTTCTGCATTAGTCTTAATGTTACCCGCATAATGAATATTTACATGAGATGTAGTGCTTTAGAATGGGTTAAACAATGACATATAGACTGCAAGTCTACAAGTGCAACTGGAGTTTAGAGATCTTGGTTGATGTGGCCACTGTATGTGGCCCCCTACCACTGATCAGATTTTGGTGTTTGACCTTAATCAGACTAAGTACTGGTACTGAGACCATTACTTAGATTGTAACAGCACCAGGAAGAGTATTAGCTATCAAATTTTTAAAAGAAAATATAAGACTCTACATCATAAATATTAGTTTCTAAGAATTCAGTGGTATATCAAGACTTGCTGCAACACATTAGACCATTTTTGCAAATTCAAATTGCATTTGTATGAAGTGGCAGTTTTCACTGTGATATTTACAGTGGTAGGGATTTTATAGGAAATATTACAGTGTAAAAATGTAACTAACTGAAATATCCCACAGACACAACATACGAAAGATTGCAAATTAGCAAACATTATAGTTTTTGGAAGAGGTTTCTAACAGTGCACTCTTCTACATTGCTAGTTAATTTTTTCTGGTTATAGAGTTCTGTGATTTGTATTACTACTGGAGCAGTTAACAGTAATTAAAATTAGTGCACAGAATGGTAAAGGGCAACATTAATGCACTCCAGAAATATAACTTAGGGTTACAAAATATGTGCCGTACCTCATTTGAATGGTGGGCCTCTTTGAAAACAGCATACATAGAGTTTGTAAACAAATGTAAAGAATTAGTATTTACACTTTGAAGATTTATTTGGATTATATGGAGAAGGGAGATGTAGATTATAACTACAGGAAAGAAGGTGAGTTGATTCATGCTACTAAAATAAAGGCACAAACATAGCTAATATATCAGAGAATTCTTACCATGAGTGAAAATAATATAGAGTATTATTTTAGCAGAGTTTCAGAAAAAAGGATAGTTGTTTCACAGAAATTGCAGTTAGTGTGAAGGACATACTAAAAGTAAAAATATATTCAGAAAAGAGGCTGGCAACTGTGTGTACTGCAGACCCTTCTCAAATCCACTTAGAAGAAAGGAACCAGAGGCTATACTGAAGAAGGTGAATAAAGACAGTACTGGTATAGCTGGCTTGGGGCATGGATATTATCAGTTATTAGGTACCTCTCAGCTTAATATTCTATGTGCAATATTTTATGAATGGTTTCATTTGGTTTGCAGTCAGTGTTCAGAGGTTTATCAAAGTGTGGCTCAGCTGATCAACAAGAATAAGGGGTAAGTTGATTTTGTGAATCGAATGTCATTATCATTCAGTTATGATTAGAAAGATAATTTGACACTTTTTTTTAACCTGAAAACAACTCTTGTTGTCTGTGTCCCCGAAATTTTGTGTCAGCTAATGTGCATTATAATCAAGTAGGGTTTTATTAGTAATTTTCCATTAAAGTACCATTTACAATTTACTGGTAGGTTGTACCATGGTCAGGGCATTTTCCTTGGTATGATACAATACTGGATGATATTATGAACATGAGTCGGTTGAGACAGGTTATTTGCATCAGTGCTCAGTATGTAAGATGTTTGCCTTATGTAACTGATGCTGTAGACTCTTGCATTACATTTGATCTTCTTTGCCTTGGCTTGTCTACAGCTTTTGGATTTATTCTCATAAGCTAATTTTAGACATAAATCCATATATACATACATCTTTGAAAGTCAACAGCTACACATTGATCTTTTTTCTATTAAGTAATGATACTGTTCATACTCGCATCTCTAGAAGTCTCTCTTTTATGCCATCTTTGTATAAAGCCTTGATCAGACTATACATAGTGAATGTAAGTTGTTTTTCTTCATACAGCTCCAAGGATAAAAGGAGACAAATATATCTATTAAAAATCATTACAATGTAAGTTATTTCATATAAATATAGACTAGCTGGGATGCAATAGTTTATTGTTGACTATGTCACATGCCACTAACCAATAAATGTATTTATATTGAAAGTTTAATCAATACATTGTGGATTAAGTTTACTTTGAACAATGTGTACACTAGAAATAATCAGCTTTTGAATGAGCCTGAGTATTTCAACAGTAAGATCAAAAATATTTTATGCTTTTTAATGTCTCCAAATCTTTTGGGTTTCTAATACTATGACAGGAATGGACCCCATTCCCAAGTTAAAGTACGATTAACGTTCATGAAATTAGTATTGTTTCAATCTTTGATATCAACCAAAAGTGCTATTCGCAGCACCCGCAGTGTGCTCAGTAATGACTCCTCCTGCAATTCATATGGGGTTACATGGATTGGTAACATATCTAAATATGGTTGTAGAGTATTTTTTTATAAGACTCGTTGCTCCTGGTACTATTGGAACTGTCTGAGTATCTTTCTTCCACATTGCTCTTGTTTCTGCCTATAGATCCTGGTATTTTATGTCTTTGTGTCTCTCTATACACAATACACTGTAGTCACTTGGTGTGGCAATTTCAATGGTCAATGCTACTTCTGTCTTCTTTTCTTGGACCACTATATCTGGTTTTCTAGCATCTGTCTTTCGACTGTTGGTAATGGATGATCCCATGTGATATAAACTTCATCTTTTTCTAAGATGCTTTGTGTATTTATTTTATATTTTACTATATGATCATGTAGATGATGGAATAAAGCTTTTAGGTAGGCTACATTAATTAATAATTTGATACTCAGGCTAGACAAATGTGTGGGCAAGTACTCTGACCATGAAGTATGGGGATGCAAACTCCCTGATAACCTCTTATGAGGTTTTCCATTTGCTATTGTCCTACACTGAAACTTCTAAATCTGATTCAATGTCTTGCTGATGTTGAAATGGCTTTGTGTGTGTTAAATGGTTCTGTGAGGTTCATAGTCGCTCATGACTAAGAATAGTGGTTAATGGTTATCTTGGTTCAGATTTTGGATTGGGCATGTGTGTTTAGCAGGGATGCTCCGAAGTCCATTGATTTTTGGATTTTGTAAGTGTAGGATAACTACCATCACTTTGAGAGATGCTGGACCTATGTGTTACATCTTACATAAAGTGCATTATACTGTTAGGGCCTGACTTAGGTGTCTTTCGGTCATTTTGTGATAAAGTCATTGTTTTTTTGAGGGCCACAGGGTTAAATATAAACAAGAATACATTCAAAGGATTCCAGGATGTTAAGTGGACAACATTTCATTTATAAAGCTTGTGCAGTTATAGTAGATGTTGAGAGACTGTGATAGGAGGAATGCCAGTATCAGTTTAGGAAGGAAATTCAAGTTAACACATTAAATCAGTATAATCACGCATGGAGATTATGTAGCAGGGCTGCATTTCTTTTCTCCATAACCTGAATGCATACTGATAAATAAAATATTAAGCACCTTTTTGGGTGTCATATAAAGGAGACGATGAGGGTGGGCTAAAATTGCTCATCCACTTATCTTTTTAATTTGAAGACATTTTATATGAAACACTAGTATAGGTAGGGAACACTATAGTCTGCAACAGGTATCCGGATGTTGTTGTGTGTCTTTCGGCTTTTCCCGGTTAGGGGTCGCCACAGCGGAACTCCAGTCCGCTAATGATTGGCAGTTGATTTTTACGTACCGGCTTGCCAGGCCTGCCGCACAACCTTCAACGAAGGTGTAAGTATCTGAATTCCTGAGAGTTACTGCATTTGCAAAAGAGACAAGGTATTTATAAAAGCAAAGAACAGATGGATGGATATTTTCAATATGTTAAAAGTTAAAATGTAGGTTATAGTGACATGCCAAAGAACAGACTGAATTTGTATGACAGGATTGTTTATTAAGTACATGGCACGGTGAATGACTGAAAACTGCACCTGACTAAATAATAACAGACTTTATTATATAGAAGAAGAAACTGCTATAAGAATGCCTTCCATAAATTCCCATTAAAGGTTCAGTGAAACATAAAATATGGAACAGCTTGTCTTGCGTTGAGGTCTAACAAGTAAACATAAGGACTAGAAACCTATTTTTTGTTCTGTAGTAGGATCCGGGTCCTGAGATCTCCGTTTGAGATCAGTTGCATGTCCCACGTCTTAGTTCACTCAGTGACCTGCATACTCTTTGTGGTCTTCATCAAAATGAACTCTTGGAAAACAATAAGATATACAACTTGAGTACATTTTGTAGGAAATTTGGAGTTCATATGATGTTCTTATTTTTCTCTTATATAACAAAATGTATGATTTTCAAGAATTATTTAATGTACATAGCTACATGTAATGAATTTCTGCAAAATGTATTTCTTACTTGGACAGTTTGTCTAATATCTAATATACAGGCAACTTTTTCCTGAGATATTATAGGACAAAAATCAGACCTAAGCAGTGAAGGCTTTTTCATCTTCCGTAGCTGTATGTTTATTCATTTTTTGATAATCACTGCATCTGTTTTTGTTCAATTTTTTTAATACTAACAATCTTATTTTTTGACAACTTCTCTGGAATCTTTAACATTCACCAAAGATTCTATCATGTCAGGTAAACAGGCCATCAGTTCAACATCTCAAGTGAGGAATAGCACCTAGGAGAGCAGCAACTCTCTAATATCACAGTGCAGTGTCAGTACTAGAACAAAAATCCAAGCACCTGACGTAGGGATAGAACTGACAGCCCTCTATTCTTCATGATTTTGTCTGATGGATCTCATTCATTAGGAAATGAAGACCTAAGGTACCCTACATATCCACACACATAGACACACACACACATAGACACACACACACACACACACACACACACACACACACACACACACACACACACACACACACACACACACACACACACACACAAACACACACACACACTACAAATTTTGCAAAACAGCGACTAGATGACTAAAGATTCCTAGAATAAATCAACAATTTCTGCCCCTACTACCATTTATTTATTTTCTCTTGTTAGTTATTAAAATCAAGGTTGTTCAGGAGCAAATGTATTAACTGCTCTGCAAATTTTGGAATTTTGGCTCTTACCCCAGCCAATGACGGTGAGTGCCCAGAAGTAGTTCTTGTCTGAAAAAAAGGCCATGAAGATAAGGCTGTGAAGATAGAGACCCTCCACTAAAATCCAGTAGTGGTTTGTTGCAAGGAAATACAGAAATAATGTAACTGCAACTTTACAGCCAACCTGTAATTATACAAACATAAAGAAAAATATGTAAGGCAGCAGCACAAAAACAGTGAACAGCAATCAATGAACTATCAGCTTACCAGTCTATGATAATATTCTGGGAACTTCCTATGCTGTATGTATGTTTCACTGTCCTAGCCTTTGCCAGATCGTATCACTGTTTTCATTAAAATATTTCATAAACAACACAGCAGGGGGAGGACTAAATATATATATATATATATATATATATATATATATATATATATATATACATACATATATATATATATATATATATATATATATATATATATATATATATATGTGTGCAGAAAACACTTTGAATTCTTTACAGTGACAAAATGTTTCGTCTGTTTGCACATATTATTTCAAAACTACTTTCTAGCAGATATCTGATGCACATGTAGTTGTGTGTACTCACAGATGTAGAAATGGTAAGAAATTATACCTGAATTTGAATATGGGAACATTTTTATGCTTCAGTTAGTCTTCTTCTGCTAACCTCCCATACTAGCAGTTAGGTACCTACATTCCACCAGTTAACCAGTTATTGCCCAGAGTGACGTAATGTGACCGTCAGTGTGTGGGTCACCCCTTGCTTTCAGGGAATAATCACAAGATGCGTCATGCTGGCTACAGTGTGTGTGTGTGAATGTGTGTGTGTGTGTGTGTGTGTGTGTGTGTGTGTGTGTGTGTGTGTGTGTGTGTGTGTGTGTGTGTGTGTGTGTATGTGTCTATGTAGGGGTGTAAAATGGAAGTGATAGCCAGCAGTCATCATATTGTGGGATGGTATCGTTTTACTGCTTTTAGCCTGTCTCTACTAGGACTGTGGTATACAGTAGTCATGGTACAATTTTAAACGTCATTGTTTTTAAAAAACACAACCTATTTTTGAGTTTGTACAACTATGTTTCAAACAGTTATAATTTTTTAGGAGGTTGATGACAAGTACCAGTTATTTTTTATGCTGTAGTGAAAGTTTTTCAATGTTGTCTATGTCTTTAAGTGTTGAATTGACTAATAAATTGAGCATGGGAGGGGACTATGTATATAAAACAGAAGGGTTAAGCAGCCAGTTTTTATTATCTGATGAAGTCCTTGGTGACGAAAACACAGAAGACCTATACAGCGTTCATGTACATTAAAGAGCTGCCTGCCTGATCCACAGTCTTGTGCATACTATGTTGGATTTCAGACCTCCTTGGTGCTTTGGTTTGTGTTGCTTAATAATTGATGAACCTTACGCACTATATTTAAATGAGTTGTGGTACTCAAAGTGGCACTGCTCAAGTATCAAATTCAGTTTCTGCACTACTACACTTTTCTCATGTTATTTACTTATTTATTTATAATTTGATAGCCAGGTAGGTAGGCTGGGCTATTGACCCTTTTCGACCACAACCCAGGTACAAACTGTACAGTGCAACCAATTTACTGTAATTTGTATTATAAGTTTAATAACAGCACAGTTTAAATGAACAGTTATACAGTCTGAAATGCAAAGATATTTCTAGTAACATAATTTGAAGTTGACAGACATGGTAAAGGCTGCATCACACATTCAGAAAGTACATTCATTGCGGGTCTATGTCACATCATTGAATGCTCTAAATGTTGAATGCCTCTTGATCAAACCCTATTTGTTGAAACTTCATCCATCGAATGATCGTTCCAGTGAAACTGCTTCCTACGGTAAGTAAAAAGTTGGCCAACCTACTGACTGCAACAAAAACAGCATTTTAAAATGTACCCTGGTGGGGGCTGTGCTCTCCACACCCCCCCTAACTAAATATACCAACTCTGAGATCGCACACCAGTGGGGAAATGGGCAAATTCCTGATAATAGCCCACTGGTTACTTTCCTTGAGAAAAAGTTAGCTGAAATGATCGTTCGACAGATGTAGACTTTGTCAAAAAGGGTTTGATGAAGAGGTGTTCGACATTTACAGCATTCGACCCCACTCATTGCAGGTATAAGTTGTCACAATTGGCCAGTGTCCCAAAAGCAGATGAATTCAGGTTCATTTTATAAATGCTGTTTAAGATTTTTTTAATGTTTGAATGGTTCTAATGTTTTTGTATCTAATTTTAGCTGATTCTATACATTCTATGGTCCTATTTTTTTGCCTATGGCTAGTTTGAATCGAGGTCTGTTCAAAGTGATTGTATTTGTCTGGCTGTTCTTGACGGAATAGTTTTTGATTTCTAATCTGGAGTAATCTTTTTATTGGTGGGCAGTATAAGAATTTAGTAAGTATGCAGCTCTGCATGTGATTGGCCGCACATTCAATTTTAGTTATTAGGACATTTTTGGATAATGGTATGTGTGACTTTGAGGAGAGTAAGTGAAAGAATCTGTAGAAAAGTTTTATTTGTGATAAATACCTTGCTGGATATTTTATCCATATGTGCAGTAAAGTTTAATAAACAGTTGAGTGTTACCCCAGGGTATTTTTGTTCTGTAACATTAGCTATAATGTTTCTTTCCTTTTAGGTCTCTTATGACTAAGATGGGGGATTGAGGCCAATTTCTTTGAAGTGGAGAGTATTGTATCAGTTTTAGGACTATAAGAATTTATTATAATGACACCAGTTGCAGACTGCATGAAACTGACTGTGTGTCTTTCTGGAGTATTTTGTGGGACTTGTGAGCTTTAATTGGTAATAGGTCATCAACATAGATGACCATTTTATCATTAGGCAGGCCATGTGTCATGTTATTTTTGAAAAGGGAGAATAATAAAGGCCCACTTACTTATATTACATTCATTATAACATTACATGTTAATACTTCTTAAAATATATTTGGTCTTAATGACTTGTGATATAATATTCCTACTACGACACCTGTAAAGAAAAATACTGTGCAAACCAAAACAAAATGCTGTTTTTACAACTTCATTTCACTGGACATTTTCATCACTTTCTGTCTCTCTATGCAAAAATGTCTTGTTTAAATTATTGACATGTGACTGTTAGACACAGTACTTAGATTACTTAACTGATAACATTAACATGCATTTTTTTGTTTTTGCTTTGTTATCCTTTTGGTAGATGACATTTCAGTTCTCAAGTGTCAATTGCCTGAGGCTCAGCTCCCTGAGATTCCGATCAGCTTCACAGGAAATAATTGTTGGAAAGATGTCCTGACACCGATGCCCATTTTGGGGTGCTTACTCTCTTCTTTGAGTTTTTGAGTTGGTGCGATTGTGGAGTTGGTATAGGGTGGAGTGCAGAAGGTCTTGTCACCCTGCAAAAAACTTACATTTTGTTTTGGGTTTTTTGGCAGTTCTTTTCAAGGATAAGAATTCTATGTTTCCAACTGTCGGGGGTTTCGTCTTAAATGACTCGTAGTGGAAACTTCTGCTTTAGCAGAAGTTACTTCACATATGAGTTCCATGCTTTCAGAGTTGCATACAAGTTAGTCTTTACAAAACTCACTTTAGTGACTTAATTCACAGGAAAATAAAATGGGTCTTTGTCTGGCACATGTATGCCCTTTAATCTTTTCATCTTTATGCACAAGATGAAAGACTACTTTTATTTTTTATATTTTTTTAGTTTTTTTGTGCTACAGTGGTCTGAACCAACTTTTACAAATACTGCAAATGCACAATATGTTGATTGCTGCCACTTTCTTCAACAGCGTAATTATTTTGTACTGGTCAATTAGTCAACATTAACCCCTAGTCAGGAGTCATTCTTTTCAGAAAGTAGTCCTAACAGCATTTTACCTATACCTGGTAATAGTACAATTAAGTCACAAGAACATTGTGCAGATCTGAATTTTTTAATCTTCCATGCACAATCTTTGGAATTAGTTTTTCTTACCTTTCAGTAAGCCATTGTTTGTTTATAAATGCAATTTTATTCTATGCCTGTGATTCTTGAATAGGGACTTACAGCTAGTAGCTCTATCAACAATTTACTTAGGTAAACAGAAAATACTAGACTGGTAATATGCAAGAGAATTAGGACAGCTACACTTTCTAACTTCCTGACAGGCCTGGCACAGCAAGCAAATATTTACTTGGCATCACGTCAGCAGTTTTACTACTCAGCCAAAATAAATTTGGCCATAGACAATGTCATTTTCATAAGTACAGAAAGACACACCAGGGGTGTGCATTGTTCTCATGCAAACCTAATGGACTGGCCACACTTGGCCATTGATTTTGAGAGTCACAGTGCTACTGTGATCAAGCATCAGATCAGTTTGATGCACAACCTGTTATTCCTTATTGTTTACCTGAACCAACTGGGCAAATGTAATATAATGAATGACTTGACAGTACTGAGCCTGACAGACCTAGCAATTATGAACAAAACAAATACTGGGATATGAATGGTGGTATATAACATGGACTTCCACTCCATTCATAGATTAACACTGAACACAATAGGATCTGTTTAGCCTATATTTTGCTTAAAGTTGATCAAGCAATTTTGCCTTTCTTGGATGGTGGTGCTAAATGTCACATGCAATGAATATTACCATTTTCCATCCTACTTTGCTGTATGTCATTGCTGAAGTTGCTTTGCAGTTGTCAGCATATCTTATATGTCACTATTCTCCACTTAATGCCAACACAAATTGCTTAATATCTGTTAGTATTGTAGGGCAAAAACATTACTGGGGTCCCTCAAACCAAACAGCTACAGTAGGTTCAGTTGCTGGCAGCTTATTTGGTAGTCAGCAGGTCACTTAAAGGACAACAATGGGATTCTAATATTAAACGCTCAACTTCTCTGTCTTTTTTCTCCCTATTCATTGTCCCTGCTATGAATAAACATCAATGCAGCATTTAAAATATTTTAAATTGACTGTTTCTCTCCACTAAAACAGTACCTTACTGTACTATGGTGGTTTCACTTTCAAAAAACTTTTGTACTGCCCTGCTGCAGTCTCCAATTCACTGATGTCATCAAGGCCACTGAATACAGGTAGTTTTCTGGCCATTTCCCTCCCCAAACTGACCCATGCTGTGATGTCACTTCTCCCTAGTCCTTCCCCTACCCATACAGAAAGTAAAGGCTAGAACAAGGAAACAGTACATGAGACAAGTCTCCTGATGTGAGTCATCAATCACAACAGGTAACTTCTCAAATTATCCTTATCACTTTGACAGCTATGGGAGTTAGGTGTGAAGGGGGATAGGAGATAAGTCAAAGTAATACAATTCAGGCTTCACAAAAGGCTGCAGTTTAACCATTCTAAAAAGAACCAGCAGTAAAAAGCATTTTGAAAGTCTGTTTTGTTGCATTTGCACCGTTTGTCTTTTAAGTAGTCATTGAATGGCATGAAATGTTGCTTAAAACTGACTGAAGGACAGCAGTGTATGCATGTAAAATCAATGCAGTGACAGGAGCTTTAGGAAGAAAGAGGCCTGCGTGATGTAATTTTTTACAGACAAGCACTGCATTGTGGGATACATAGAGGCAAACTAAACAATCAGAATGACTTCAAGATGCCAGTCCCATGTGGTCAGACTCAGAAATTATGTATAAAAATATTTAAAAACCTGGAAATAGTCCCAAAGTGGTGTTAAAATGTAGTAAACACAAACCATGATGAAATAAACATATTTCTTGAGTCTGTGGGTAGAGTTCTCCTTTAAGGGAATGCCTGCCTCATTGATCACATAAACTTAGTACAAGCATCAGAAACTTATTAATAGGCAGGTATACTGGCTGTTGGAGGAATCACAGGAGCACCAACACAAACATACACTCTGTTGCATATATAACACTAGAGCCAAATCAAATCAAGGCTAAATGGGGCCCTAGGCAGGGTAATAGATTGGGCCCCACCCCATAACACACACACACACACACACACACACACACACACACACACACACACACACACACACACACACACATACACACACACACACACACACACACACACACACACACACACACACACACACACACACACCTACTTCTTACACACACACACACACACACACACACACACACACACACACACACACACACACACACACACACACACACACACACACACACACACCTACCTACTTATTACACACATACACACACAAACACACAGCTACCTACCTACTTCTTAGACACACCCCTACCTACCTACCACTTAAATAAAAACAGAAATATACACCTACCTCTCACTTGTCTGTTCATAGTCCACATTTGAAATACCTTCTGGCATTCAAATTCTGTGTGTGCGGAAGATGAAGAAAAAGATGTAAACAACAGGTCACACAGATGCAGTAGATGGAAACAGGTCACACAAATCTGTTGCATTGTGTGAACACACGCAAAGGGTGTTTTTCTTAAAGAAGAACGCCCTTAAAAAAAAACTTTTTTTTCTAATTAAAAAAACAAATCTTCCTGCCAGCAGCTCCCATCCCAGCCAGCGGGGGCCCTCTCCCAGCCAGTGGGCCCTAGGCGACTGCCTTGGTCGCCTAATGCTAGATCTGGCTCTGCATAACACTAAGGGATTCTCAAACACTCTTTGAAAAAAATACATGAAAGGACAATTTAGGGACACACACCACCAAAATGGATCATGTAATTGATCCTAGACAAAAAAGAAACTTCATTATGAGCATCATGAACAACACCAGACTTCTGTGTGCTGCCAGGTGTGAGATCCCTGACCATACAGAGCTTATTCAGCCCTCTGTCAGTGCTTACACCAACCTGAATTAAGAAGGCTAGCATACCCGTCTGAGTGTCTGATCTCTGTTTAATTTGTTGAGACATCCCCTGCCCCGGGTAGTGAGAAATTATCACCCCACCACTTTCAGAAGGCAATTCACTTACTGCTAAAGACTTGACCTAATATTCCATTCTTACACCTTCCAAATCTGGTTGGGTGTACTTCCACTTTATCAATACCTGGGACTTTGTCAGAATATCCAATAATAAGTCACTATCTCACAGATTAGCACAAACACTTTCCTAGAAGTGACTAGGAGGAATATATTGCCAAAAACATTTCTGTTATTCAAAACCTGCCAATAAACTACTACAGACCTTTTTGTTCATTGATGGGCTTGGAGTCAGTTTATTTTAAAGCTGGCAGATGCAAGTGCAGACCTCCTCAATAATATACAGTATACGTGTGTATGTGTGTGTCTGTTTTGGATGTGAGTACTACACTCATACAAAATTAAGATATTCAGAACTATTCATGTTTCATTCCTTTTCGGAGACAGTTCTGATAAATATGAGTTCTGATGTCTGTAGGACCTGTAGCATCCACCAGTGGGGTATAATAAATGTTGGCTGCCCAACCTTTTCTCATAGGGTAGGAGCCTTCACTGGCCACTAGACTGTATCTCAGTACATCAGATTAATCCCTCAAGGCCCAAACATGTATTTGTAGTATCACTGTGCTGTCACGTTTTCATACCTACACTTTCATTAATGATGTAATGATAAAACTGAAAAGCTAGCCATGTTTCTTACATTGGTAGGAAAACATTTGTAGTTTATTGTACTTACCAGCTGTGACCTGTGTCCAGGATGAGATTCTGAATCATCTCGCAGGTGATTGGCTCTCACTTTCTCTAGCTCATCCGGACCTGAAGCAGAGTACAGCACTGCATCTTTCACAAAAATACTGACTGCACGGCATATAAAGGAGGCAAACAAGTGGATGTGGATGTAGTTCCTGGTGCAATAAAGACGCCTGAAACAATGCAATGCTTTTCATCAGTTACAGACCCTGTACTGGACTATGGTACAGCATATAAAGCATTTAATCACCACTGCTCAAACAACTTTAAATTCCTAAAATGAAAGTAGAGTGTACACTGTGTGTATCCCCAGCATAACATCAAGCCTAATCCATGAGACACAGAAAAGACAATTGTAAGAAGGGGAATGAATGATACATCCATATGAAGACAACAGGGCAAGACTGATGGCAACTCTCTGTCTGTCTAGTCTACCTCAGTTATGCATCTAGTATCCTGTTGCTGCCCCTCCTCTCACAATTTTCCAGTAATTTTATGATCTATTGAAAGAAACATATGTTTTGCTCCATACTGCTTAGTCCAGCAGTCAATTTCATTTATCTGTCATGCTCTCAGACACAGTCATTTCTAATGTCCAACGTACAGTTTAATCCTTCAGTATAAAATTCATGATGGTTCCTACTTCCATCATAGTTCCATGAATATTCCCATTAATGATTTTTAGGCCCACATCATATCTTCCTTTTTGTTTCTATCTCCTGCAGAAAACAGCCCCAATCCTTCCCGCTTCTGTTCATATAACTACCTTTCCAGTGCTTTTACTATGATTGCAGCCTCCCCCTGTACATGCTTTAGCATCTCAGCTTCCTTTTTCCTACATGGTCTACCAAACTGGACATAGTGTTTTAGCTGAGTCTCAACATGCTCTTACAGGCCAGGAAAATTACTTCCTTTTTCCTGACTTCTCTACTTCTGGGGGCACAGCCCAGTATTCTGTTGTACTTAGCTGTTGCTTTTTGAAAGAATTGATATTACTGTAGAATACTGGAATGCGCTGGAAACAAATGGAAGAAACTGTAATGGGACTGGAGTGAATGTCTTTATATGTTAATTACCTAGAACTGTTCTGAACAGGTGCAGTCTCTCTCCTTTATGGGCAAAATCTTCTTATACTTTCTGAATGAAGTCTGCACATGCTGGAGTTCAGTTAAGAATGCTTTATTATGCACAGTGAAGGTAGATGTCAACAGTATCCAAATACTGTTTCCAATAACAGTGCTGATAAACTGAAACAGTCTTCTGCACTCATATTCATATTTCTTTTATAGTTGAAATAATCCTCTGCATTCATATTTTACCTGATGAATAGTATAATCAATATTCTGAAAAGCTGGATATTTGACCTGATGTCTGCACTCATAGCTGAATGTCTGTACTGCCTTCTGAAAACTGCACTGCCATGACGTTCTGCATATCAGTCCAAACAAACTAATTTAACTGTGTCTGCAGTATTTCCTAATAATACCAAAACCCTGTAAATGTCTACACATCTCTTTAGCCTTGGTTTCTAAGCCTTGTAGCATAAAACAAATGTGTTTGTACTCATATGTGCAGCACATTCTGTTATTATCAGTATTCTTCAATGAAGGTTATTTTCACTGACTGAAAGAGCATTCACTGAAAACTGTATGCAAACTGTGAAGCCTGCTTTAATATGGCTGCATTTCCGGAATTATGCAAAGTGAATACTGTATCTTTGTACATTTAAATGACATTTGACCTAACAACTCCTCCTGAAGATACCTGAACACACACATGTATCTTAATTAAATATAAAATGAAGACACAGGCCTAACCTTACATTTTAGGCCTATGCAAGGTCTATTACCCAATCTCCTTATATTTACCCAACTTTCAGTAGCCCAGAAGATAATACATCGACCTGAGAAATGTCCAGCTCTATAAAACCTACTTAAAACCGAATCCAACACAAGATAACTCAGATCCTCTGATAAGCTCCTTCTACAAGTTACCAGGTCTAATAACTTCCATGGTGACTCTCTATATGCCAATAATATCTCCAGGTTATGGAACACGACCCCACAGCGAATACTATCAACTGCTAACCCTCATATATTTAAAACACTTCTCAAGTCTCACCTATCCAAATCATGGCTCTGCTCCTGTCTTAAACCCAGCTGAATATTAATACTATCTATTAATACTGTTTATTAATACTATCTATAGTCCTAATTTCTATCGGACTCATCTAATACTTAGCTACTTTTCATACTAAGATATGTTCATCTTTTACTCTCTCTCTCTCCCATAATCATTTTAATCCTTTCTTCTACTCAGTAACTCAGAGTTATAACTTTTCTTTTGTCACTACTTAATCATATACTACCATTTAACGCTCCCTTTGTCTACTTTTTAACCAAATAAGTTATCAACTTCCTAAAATATACTGACTTACACCTATCTAATATTAACTCTTCTTATTGTATTGCTCTATTATATTGTACTGTGTGAATTTTTGTATGTATAACCTATGTGTGAATTAGCTTATTATTGCAATCTGCCATTTTTTTATATATTTTATTAATATTTTACTTCAAATATCTGTATATTTTATATGATACTTGTGATGCCCGTGCACTGGCCCAGCAATCAATGAGCCTCAATCCTCACCACTAACACCAGTGAGGGGCGTCCATATAGGGAAAGGATAATAAATACACACATAGTAAAGTACAATTTCCCTTAAGAGCACACAGAGATCAAAGTCAGTCTGGAGCTGTTTTTTTTCCCTTTCTCTCCAGGTCCCCAATAAGACTCCCCCACTGGCACAGCTATAGGGTCCAGATCTCAGCCTAGTGGGCAAGCTAAAATCTCCAGCACTTTCTCTGTCCAACCAGTACTTCATGTCCCTGCCCATGTAGCTGACACACACACACACACACACACACACACACACACACACACACACACACACACACACACACACACACACACACACACACAGACACACACACACACACACACACACACACACACTTTGAGATAAGAATTATAATCAACCACACAGACACTCCTGGGGAAGGCTGGCACGGGTTCTCCAGCTGTGCCCCTTTTACCCAGACTATACAGTAGTGCCACTTGCCACCATCCACTAATATTTATCAGCCACTAAAAGGCCCTTATGAAATGGTGTCCAATTATACTGTGCAATATTATTATCCAAATGGTAAGTGTGACTGGACAGCAAGGCTATTGGAGTGGCTTTGTACAATATCACTAAATACGTGCAATGTACTCTTTGAGCTTAAATTATCTCTACACAAAACAGCCACAGTTGAAATGTTTAACAATATTTAATAATAAATAATAAAAACACAAGACAGTACTTCTTACTACACAGTGCTAGTCAAGAGTTCAGGGATCACAGAGAAATACTTAAAATAAAACAGCAGAAAAGTTCTGACATCAATATAGAAAAAAAAAAACTAATCTAATATTCCTAGTTCCTAGATATATCTAAGAGAAAGCAGAGTTCTAAAATAAACTTACATATAGAACACAGGCAGAGCGCTGGTGAGTTGGATGTTCTCAAGACAAATGCTAAATGCCCTCATTCTTTCTGTCCTTAAATTGGTAACACAGTACCACTGATTCATTTCAGATTATATCATTTCTTACTGGTTCCCAGGCTAACAGAAACTCAGAGGTTAACAGCCCTTTTGATCTTCCAGCTGAACAGGAAGCCAAAACAATAAAATAAATTATTCATGCAAATTCTAGCAATTAACTCTGGTCTCAAAACAACAGCCAGAATTCCTTCATCCAGACATCTCATCTCAGAGTCCTGAGATCAAAGACAGTCATGAAATGCTTGACTTATCAAATTTCTTACAGCACAGTGCACTGCTGTTACATTTTTTTCAGTTCAACATCCAATACAGTCTTTTCACATTTAAGAGAACAAGCCTGTGGCTTACATTAATATTTACAAATGACAGAATTATTTACAAAATTCTATCTAGCTAGGCTGGCAGCCTTTACATATCTTCACATATCTTCCCCCCGGAGAAGTCAAGCTAGTTTTTTGAGTGACCCTTGAGAAATGTTGCTTGAGAGGGTTACATCTATCTAAGTATACCTCACCCCATTCCCTGTCTTGACAGCCCATCTGCATTGGCACTGCGAACCCCACTGCACTGCTGCACTGACATATGATATGCTTGCCACCCTAGGCTCCATCTTAGCAACTTGGCATTTTGCTGGCTGGCTCTGTGTAACCATGTTAGGGGATTGTGATCTGTCACTACAGTGACTTTTTTTCCATACAAATAAGGCTGAAGTTTCTGCAGTGCCCACACTATGGATAGACATTCCTTTTCTACAGCTGCATAGCATTCCTCCCTGGGTTGGAGCCAATGACTGAGATGAACCACTGGGTGATCTTCTCCCTTTGAAGAAATCTGGCTATGTACAGCCCCCACCCTATGGTTCAAAGCATCCACCTGCAAAACAAATTATTTGCTGTAATCTGGACTGGCTATCACAGGGGGTCCACCCAAAGATTATTTAAGCTTCTGGAATGCCTGCTAACATGCTGGGGTCCACACTACCTTATCTGGCCTGTTTTTCCTTGTCAGGTCTGTGAGGGGAGCAGCTATGGTACTATAACTGGGGGCAAACTTTCTGTAGTACTCTGCTGTCCCTAGGAATGCTCCCACCTGCTTTTTAGTAACAGGTGCAAGCCATGCCTGAATGGCTTTTACTTTGGCAGGTTCTAGCCTGATCTTACCACTCCCCACTCTATGTCCCAGGTAGGAGACCTCTGCCATACCCACCTGACATTTGCTGGGCTTAATGGTCAACCCTGCCCTCTGTAGTCTGCCCAGCACCTCCCTGACATGCTGAAGGTGCTCTTGCCAGGAATGGCTGTAGATGGCAATATCATCTAGGTAAGCAAAGGCAAACCCTCCTGCTCCTTTTAGGATTTGACCTACCAGCCTCTGGAAAGTTGCTGGGGCATTTGTCATCCCAAAGGGCATCTTTGTGAACTCATACAAGCCAAAAGGAGTCATAAAGGCTGACCCCTCTCTAGGACTGGGAGTCAAGGGCACCTGCCAGTAACCCTTGGTAAGAGCAATGGTTGTAAGATACTTAGTACCAGCCATCTGTCCTAGGCATGGGGTAAGCATCTGACTCTGTGTGACTATTTAATTTCCTGTAGACCACATAGAACCTGGTGCTGCCATCTTTCTTTAGCACCAGCACCACTGGAGAGGCCCAGGGACTGTTGGACTCTTGAATTACCCCTAGTTCCAACATCTCCTGTATCTCTTCCCACAGAATCTGTTTGACTTGCTCAAGCAGGGGCCTGCCTAATAGGTCTTCGGGGTCCTGTATCCACCTGGGTGTACCCTGGTTTCCCAGTGAACATGTCCCCAAACTCCTGTAATACTGCTCGGATTTTTTGAACCTGGGTAGGAGATAGCTACTGGGACATTGCTACCCCTTTCACTGAGGAGTCAGTCTGAGCCTCACTGAGGAGATCAGCCACCAGCTGTCTCTCAGACTCCTCCTGACATCCACTGCAGATGCTCAGCACAAGGGCCTCCCTATCATGGTAAGGTTTCATCATGTTAACATGGTACAATTTGTGCCCCTGCCTCCTGCCTAGCAGTTCCACCATGTAGTTAACATCATTTACCTTTCTTACCACCTTGTAGGGTCCCTCCCAAAGCTGCTTGCAGCTTGTTGTGTCTGACAGGAATGAGAACCATTACCTGCTGCCCTACAGCATACTCTCTGTCTCGAGCATTCCTGTCATATCATACCTTTTTCTGTTGTTGGGCTTCTGCCAGGTTCTCCTGGGCCAAGCCCATGAGTTCCTTGAGCCTTGTCCCGAGGTTTAGGACATATGCCACAACAGACTCCTTGTGAGATTCACACTCACCTTCCCACTCATCTTGAATTAAATCTAGAGGTCCCCTCATCCTATGCCCATACACCAACTCAAAGGGTAAAAAAACTGTGGATTCCTGGGGAACCTCTCTGTAAGCAAACAACAGATGGGGCAAATATTTGTCCCACTCCCTCTTAAACTAGTCTGCAAATGCCCGTAGCATGAACTTGAGTGTAGAGTTAACCTCTAAACAAGACCATTCGTCTGGGGATGATAGGGAGTGGTCTTCAGGTGCTTCACCCCACAGTACTTCCACAGACAAGCCAGCAGGTCTGGCATGAAATTGGCACCTATGTCAGTCAGTATTTCTTTTAGGAAACCTACCCTGCTGAAAATCTCTAACAAAGCATTTGCTACCTTTTCTGCCTCAATGGAGGACAATGCCACTGCCTCAGGGTATCATGTAGCATAATCCATTACCACTAGGATACACTTTTTCCCTGTGGAACTTGGGGTACTCAGAGGCCCCACAATATCTATAGCTACCCTCTGAAATGTCTCCTCAATCACAGGCAGGGGCATCAAAGGAGCTCTCATCTTGTCTCCTGCCTTGCCTACCTTTTGGCACTGCTCACAGGTCCTGCAGTACCCTGTTACATCTCTGTAAATTCCAGGCCAATAGACGTTTTTCATAATTTGCCACTTTGTATGTTTTATGCCCATATGACCTGCAAAGGGAATATCATGGGCTATGGCTAGAAGTGCCAGATAGTAGGCTCTAGGCACTACCAACTGCTGTACCCTCTCTCCTTCTAGCCCTCCCTCAGGAGTCCACTCTCTATACAGTAACCCTTTGTCCCAGTATACAGATTCCCCCTTCCCTTGAGAATCAGGTCCCTCACTAGCTACCTCTCTCAGGCCTTGTAATGTACAGTCTGAGAGCTGAGTCTGTCTCAACTATCTCTTTGTAACCATCTCCAGCTTCCTTCCACAGGAAGTCTGATATTCTCTGACAGCAGTGCTTCACTGTCAGCCTGGGTACTACTACTCACCTCTACCCTTGCAGTCACTCTGTCCAAGGGAATATCAATACCCACAAGCAGCTGTGGCTTACATTCAGTCTCACCGCTGCAGCGTAGCTTCCTCCCTGAAGTAACCATCTCACCAGTCCTAGCTGCAAGTATGCAGTCTGTCTGGGTCTCCCCAAGGGTACCAGACCCAAATGCTTGTCTCAAAGCTTGACTGCGTGTAACTGCACTAGCACATGGTACTGCCTCATCCAAATCCTTCCCTATCAGGACATCTGAAGGATGGCAGTTCACTACCCTTGTTGTCTTGAGACAACCTACTATTGGCATTTTGTCTTTCCCACTTACTGGCTCCCTCACCTTTTGTTACCCATCTTGCCTCTGTGGGCATCTGTATGCCACATGGCCCCACTGGTTGCATTCAAAACATTTAACCCTAGGTCCTGGACATGTACCTGGACTAGTGGCATCCCCTACTACTGGCAGATTTTGTTGGGGCAGTCTGTGCTGTCCACCATGGGTTCCTTTAGACCGATGAGCAGTACTGGGGGCCCCTTTCCTGTGCAGGGATGCCTTGCTTGCTAGGTATATGTCTCCCTTCTTCCCCAACTCATCTGTAGTGGCACATCGTCTATCAGCTAACCAGATCCCAATGTCTTCAGACAAGGTGCTAAGGGGTTGTTCCCCCACCAAAAGGTCTGTCAGCCCTTCAAAAGTGGTGACCTGATATCCACTCACCCACCTATGAAAATAAGTGCTCAGTTCAGCAACATATTCACACACACTTTCATCTGCCTTGCGTCTATGCTCACGAAACTTTTTTCTATACGTTTCAGGTGTTAGCTTAAAAAATTCTAGCAAGCAGTTCTTAAGAGTAGTATAATCAAAACCTTCCTGATCAGAAATTTTAGACAACACAGTTACAGCTTTACCATGGAGTAAGGAGGTCAGGAACCGTACCCAGAGCCTTTGGTCAACATCATACTGTTTACAAACCCTCTCAAACATGAATGAAACTATCAGAATTATCTCCCTGTAAACTGCGGAAGAATTTAATGACCTTTTGTGCTTCTGGGGTCCGGTTACTCCCTTCCCCATTACTTCCATGACTCTGGCGAAGAGTCAGCATCTCTCTTTCGTGCTGCCTCTGCCTTTCTTTTTCCTCAGCTTCCAGGTGTAGCAGTCTCTCATTCTCCTCAGCCTGCAAACTTCACAGTTTCTCATTGTCCTCACTCTCTAGATGCCTCAGTCTCTCAGCTGCTTCTATTTCCAAACACCTGGCCTCCAACTCAAGTCTCTTTAGCTCCAGGTGGATTTTTAAGTCCTCTGCAGAAAGGTTGTGATGTCCATTCTGTGAGTGGGGTACATCTCCACTGCCAGTCTGATCATCCTCCTGGTTGCTGTTTTCTGATGCAGCTGTGACCAAGGCTGCAATCACATCTGTCTTAGCCCGGTTTCCATGCACCAGTCCTTTAGCCTGGCACATCTCACCTAACTGGCTCCTTGTCAGCTTTCCATACTCCTCTGCTGACATGTTTGCCTGCTCTCCCTGACTAACTAAGCTAACAAAAGAAATAAAACAATTGTGATCTGAACTCTGAGTATTCACTGCATGACTGATTTAGAGTACAAAAGCACCTTCAGTGATCACTGTACAAAAGCTACAGGAATTCACACTACTCACACCAATACAAGCCAATAAGTATGTGCCAACCAATTAATATGTGGTGTGGATATCCCATTAATGCCAAACAATTAATGTATGATGCTTATGCACTGGCCCAGCAATCAAGGAGCCTCAATCCTCACCACTAACACCAGTGAGGGGTGACCATATAGGATATAGGGAAATGATAATAAATACACACACAGTAAAGTACAATTTCCCTTAAGAGCACACAGAGATCACAGTCAGTCTGGGGCTGGTTTCTCCCTTTCTCTCCAGGTCTCCAATAAGACTCCCCACTGGCACAGCTATAGGGTCCAGATCTCAGCCTAGTGGGCAAGCTAAAACCTCCAGCAACCTCTCTGTCCAACCATTGCTTCATGTCCCTGCCCAAGTAGCTGACACACACACACACACACACACACACACACACACACACACACACACACACACACACACACACACACACACACACACACACACACACACACACACACACTTTGAGATAAGAGTTATATACAACCACACAGACACTCCTGGGGAAGGCTGGCACAGGTTCTCCAACTGTGCCCCTTTTACCCAGACTATACAGTAGTACCACTTGCCACGACCCACTAATATTTATCAGCTACTAAAAGGCCCTTATGAAAGGGTGTCCAATTATACTGTGGAATATTGTTATCCAAATGGTAAGTGTGACTGAACAGCAAGGCTATTGGAGCGGCTTTATACAATATCACTAAATACATGCAATGTACTCTTAGAGCTTAAATTATCTCTACACAAAACAGCCACAGTTGAAAGGTTTAACAATATTTAATAAATAATAAAAACACAAGACAATACTTCTTACTACACAGTGCTAGTCAAGAGTTCAGGGACCACAGAGAAATACTTAAAATAATATAGTAGAAACTTTCTGACATCAATACAGAAAAAACTAACCTAATCTTCCTAGTTCCTAGCTATATTTAAGAGAAAACACAGTTCTAAAATAAACTTACATATAGAACACAGGCAGAGTGCGGGTGAGTTGGATGTTCTCAAGAGAAATGCTAAATGCCCTCTTTCTTTCTGTCCTTAAATTGATAACACAGTGCCACTGATTCATTTCAGACTACATCATTTCTTTCTGGTTCCCAGGCTAACAGCTTAATAGCCCTTTTGATCTTGCAGCTGGTCAGAAAGCCAGAGCAATAAAAGAAATTATCCATGCAAATTCAAGAAATTAACTCTGGTCTCAAAACAATAGCCAGAATTCCTTCATCCAGACATCATGGATCTGAGCCCTGAGATCAAAGACAGTCATGAAATGCTTGACTTATCAGCTCTCTTACAGCAGAGTGCACTGTTGTTACATTTTTTTCAGTTCAACATCCAATACAGTCTTTTCACATTTAAGAGAACAAGCCTGTGGCTTACATTAATATTTACAAATGACAAAATTATCTGCAAAATTCTATCTAGCTAGGCTGACAGCTTTTACATATCTTCACAATACTGTTTGAATATAAAGTATGATTGTAATGTGGGTCTTTTCCCCCGGGCCTCCTCTGAAAATGGGTTAACAGCTCAGTCGGACTATCCTGATCAACAAATATAAAATACAAATTAATAAATAACAAATATTCTATTAACTGTAGTTATGTAGGATTTATTCCATAACAATTATCTCTGAAATTATTGAAATGAGATTAACTTCTGTAATTACTTTATAAATCTATTAATATGGTCTGCAAAGGATACTATAATAATCACTACAACTAATAAAAAATAAGTTTTATTTATCTGGTAAATAAACTTGCAATTTCAATTTTGTCCACTAGGTGTCACTTAAACATTTATGGTTTGGATTGAAGTCTCTTAACTTTATGATTTAATTATAACTGAGCAATTCTTTAATGTGTTATAACAGGCAAACTCTCTTTTTAAAACTATAACATACATATATTGAAACATAATTACTATAAAATGCATTAACTTGTGTCTGCAATGTTTCAACTAGATTTGTTACTAATAATCCTGTCTATTTACCTTTTTACTTTCTGTGTGATACAATATATGTCTGCCTTCTAAATTTGTGTCTTAAATATCCTGTAAATATTTAAGTGATGTAATAGTAGAAGTACTTCTACTAAAGCCTATGCTTTCTGTATTTCAGATACAATAATTACTATGTAAGATGCACTGTATTCTGTAAATTAATTAACACATTAAGCCTGACCTGTCATGGCTTGAGTATATTTAATAACTGTTACTACTTATTCTTTAGATAACTTATCTTAACAGTCTTGTTACAAATAATTATAGGTTCATAGATTCATAGGTAGGTACAGGGCTACCTGCCCAAAGGCATTTATAAGCCTAGCCGGAATGTGTTGGCTTTCGTCGCCCCCTTAGATTAGTTCCCTGTGCCTCTGTCCAGCAGAGCCATTGAAGTGATCCCATCCACTCTTCAAGGTTTCTCTTGAAGAGGGTTAACAAGGAGCTCTGCCTAATGTAAATTAGAATCTTGTTCCAGAGCATGGGAAGTCTCTGGGGCAGGAATCTATCCCTCCAGCACATCCTACTTATTGTTGTGGTGAGGTTTAGATCCCTGGAGAGTGTGGCTCGAGGTGATATGGTTTTCTTTAGGTGGAGCATGCCCATCAATTCTGGGTTGGACATAGCCTTGTATGTAAGGCAGAGATCACCTCTGAGTAGGTGGTATGCAACCGATTACAGCTGGAGTTTCTTCAGCCAAGCTGCATATGGCATCTGCCTGAGGCCAGTGATCCTCTTGGTGAGGTACTTCTGTGGTCTTTCCAGTTGTTGCAGGTGTCTTGTAAGGTACATCCCAAATGGGGCATTGTACTCTATGATGGGTCTGATGAGTGATGCACAGAAGGACCCAATGACCTCTTTCGATCTGGATGCAAACCCTTTTGTGATTAGGTGGACCACATAGAAGGATTTTCTAACCACTTTGGCAATGTGATTATCAAAGGAGAGGTTATTATCTACTTGGGTCCCCAGATCCCTTAATACATCTTCCATATTTAGGGGAATACCACCTATGTGGTAGTTTGTGGGTACTTTGTTTTTTCCAAAGGGGATGACTATGCACTTTTTGGCATTTAGCTTGAGGCCATGGTTTTGACACCAGGTATTTGTCTCAGTGAGACCCTTTTGGAAGATGTCTATGTCAGCCAGAGAGTCAGTTATAGCCCCTAGTTTGCAGTCGTCTGTGAACTTGGTCAGCCATAGTCCTCCTGTGCTTGCCTGTACCTCTGAGAAGTATATGCTGAACAGTAGGGGTCCTAGCACTGAGCCCTGGGGAACGCCACTTGTAACCAGTTTAGAGTCAGACCTAGCTCCCGCAACTCTTACCATGTGGGTTCTGTCCATGAACCAGTTGGCAACCCATCTCGTGATGAAGGGGTTTATGTTCAGGCTGGTGAGCTTGTCTATAATACCTGAGTAGGGAATGGTGTTGAAGGCCTTTGCAAGGTCTAGGTAGGCTGTGTGGACCACCTTTCCCTCATCTATAGCCTTGGTAACTGTCTCAAAGAAGTCCACCAGGTTTAGGAGGCATGATCTGTCCTTAACAAAGCCAAACTGGGTAGGGTCCAGTGTTTGGAGGTTTCCAGTGTCTCTGTTAATGAGATCCATGATGATGTGCTCCATAGCTTTGCAGACCAAGCTAGTCAGGCTTATAGAACGATAGTTCCCGGGGTCCGTTGTGGCTCCACCTTTGTGGAGTGGAATAACCGTTGCTGTGCACCACTCTGTAATCATGTAGCCTGTGGAGAGGCTGAGTTTAAACAGTGTGTTTAGGTGAGGGGTTAGTTCATCTTTGAGCTTGTGTACGACGCAGCCTGGGACACCGTCCGGTCCCATTGATGCTGTGTTTTTGGCTTTGGAGAGGGCTGTTTTAACCTGAGTGTCTGTGATTTCAGGGGCACTACATTCTTCTGGTATAGTTATGGGCCCTATTAGAGGTGAGAGGGGGATGAAGTTTGCACTGAACTTGTCTGCCAGGATTTTGGCTACATTGGTCGGTTCAGTGTATTTTGTGCCATTTGGCACTAACTCTGAGCAGATCTGAGAGTTACCACTTAGATTCTTGACATAGCTAAAGAATGCCTTGTGGTTATTTTTGGAGTCCATGGCAATTTTTCTTTCAAAGCTAGCCTTGGATGATTTTATGAGGAAACGTAGTTTCTTGCTGATACTGATCAGGGATGTCTTCCCTTCTTGGGATTTTACTCTTTTCTGTACTAGTTTCCTCCTTCTATTGTATAGCTTGTTTATGGCAGGGGTCCACCAGACTGGTTTCCTTTTCTTGGAGGAGTGAGTCTTGGTTTTGTTTGGGATAGCATGATCCATGCATTCTTGTAGGTGCCTGTAAAGTGCATTAGTAAAGGATTTTGCAGCTTGGACAGCATTATCCTTTAGCATGGGGGCTTTGAAACTTCCCACCTCGGTCTTAAGTAACGTGAAGTTTGCTTTTGAAAAGTTTTTCACGGTGGTTTATTTGACTGGGGGTGGTGGGCGGAATGTGGATATCCAGAGTGATTAGTTTATGGTCAGATCTAACCAGCGAGGGGTTGACCTCTGGTGTGGAACACCGGTTGCCCATATTGGTGATGACCAGGTCCAATATGTTGTCACTTCAGGTGGGGGTGTTGACCAGTTGATCCAATGCATTTGAGTTTATAAATTCTAGGAAATATTGGGCAGGGGAGTTTGTACTTGAGTAGTTTTCCCAGTAAATGTTTGGGTAATTAAAATCACCCAATATCAGGGTGTTTGGTAGGACCTTTATGTTTCCCAGTGTTTCCAGGAATGCGGAGTGGGGGTGCTGGGACATGGTGGGTGATCTGTAGCAAGCTATAATTTGAATAGCAGTTTTGCCCATTGTTAGTTGCATGTGGATGATCTCTGAAGCATCGTGCTGTGCCACTAACCTGGGGGTGTGGGTATCCTTGATGAATATGGATACTCCCCCGCCTTTTGTAATTCGGTCCGGGTTTTGTGGCCGAAATGTATGGTATGAGTTGTAGCCTGGTAGTGCTGGAGTGCTCTCTGTAGCCTTAAACCAGGTTTCTGTTACTGCACATACATCAATTTTCTCCATACTGAGGAGTGCCTCAAGTGTGTGTATTTTGAGGTTTAGACTTCTGGCATTGAGTAGCATTACCCTCAGTTTTTTGTTACTTGTGCTATTTACGGTGGTGGGTTTGTCTTTTGAGCCTTGCCTAAAAAAGGCACTATGGGGGTGGCAAGAGCCTTGGCCAGTATTCGAAAGCCTAAGGGTGACAGGTGCAAGCCATCTCTAGTGAAGCAACGTGGCTTGCGAGCATGTCATTCCAGGCTGAAAGACACTGGATCCCCTTTGAATGACACCAGAAACTTAGCCAATTGTTGAAATTGATAATTTTTTTCTCTATACTGTGGTATCATTCTTGGTGAGGGCAGGATGCTACTCAGAATCAGGATCATACCAGCCTGTGCTATGTGATCAGAGAACTCCTCCATGTCTCTTTTCATGGAGTCCAGGGAGGTACGGCTCAAGTCATTCACACCAACATGGACAATGACAGAGTCATATTTGTACTTGTTCTGGAGTGACCGGAGTACTTGTGTTATGTGGTGGATCCTGGCACCTGACAGGTAGCTAACAGTAACCTTCTCCTTATTCAGCCTAGTGAGTGGGACCTCAGTGTGCCTGACTATAGAGTCACCTATTACTAGTGTGTTGGGTATGTTATTTTGCCTTAAGGGCTGTGATTGTGTGGCACACTGGTTTTGTGAAGTATGTGTTTCATGGTTTGTGTTGGGGGGTGGAGGTTGCTTGGATGTCTGCTTTGGAGGTCTCTGTTGCTTCTGCAGATTTTTATTTAGAGCCTCCGAGTATGTTTTCGTGTATTTATATGTGTTTTTTGCCTGTGCTGGTTTCATAGGTCTATGTGAGACTGGTGGTGTGATGCAAGTAATTCCCTTCTCTTTTTGACTGACTGGTCCAGTCTTGGGTTGAGAGAGCTTAGCCTCCAGTTTGGCTGTATAATTGCATCTCTCGCATGTATTAGTGTTTGGTGGAAGGAGGAGAGGGCTGTCTGTGTACATGAGGCAATTGTAACATTGCCTCAAAATGCCTAGATTCACTAGTTGGACCAGAGGGTTCACCTGGAACTGCCTTTTGGACATGCCTGGTTAAGGTACAGTGAACTGTTTTACTGACTGGCTGGTAAGGTCGAATAGAGAGCCTTGTCCTTCTCTACAGTATGGGGGGGGGTCTAGTGCTAAGGTTTATTAGTGCTTCTTATGGGTTTTGAGCAAGTGCCAGTATGAGCAGTGAATGGTTTGAGTGCTTAAGTTGAACGTTTGTCTAGGTCCAAGGGAAAAATTGAAGAGTACACTTTGTGGAGCCGGGAATAGCTATACCCTAGTTAACTGACACTGCCCAGCGCGCAAAACCACGCAAAAGCGGGTTTTATATCAGGGAAATGAAAGAGATACAAATTAGCCCAAAATGGCCAATAAACTACTAATTTCTGGGCTGAAACCACTCCTCCAGGGACAGATAGGCTGCTCAAAGCTCCCTCTCTCACAGTGAACAGAGAAACTTCCTTCTATCCAAGTAAGGTATGGGCAAACACAAAAACTTGTAACACAGCCCTGAATTCAGCACTAACCTGAAAACTGGATAATACTAGTTTAGAAAGGCGGGAAAACAAGTTTTTTTTGTTTTTTTTTTGTTTTTCTCAGAAAATAAAGCAGATACAATCACAAAACACTTTTAATGCACAGAAATGGCTATCACAGTTGAGTGTATAGCCTACAACAATAAACAGGTAATTTAAACACAAAAATAACTTTGTTAAAGTGCAGGCAGAAAATTAAGTACAATCTCTAGCTGAAACAAGCTTTTTAAATCACAGAAACTCTAGAAAATCTGTGTTTTAGGCAGACTTAGCTAAAGACAGCAAGAAAATGCAGAAAATGATACTTAATCACTCCAAATTCTCTCTTTTTGTCTCTCTGCTGCTGTAGAATTCTGCAGGGCACCAGGCAGGAGCTTGCTGAGCTGTATACTAGCACAAAAACCTTGCAAATGCGGGTTTTATAGCATGGAAATGAAAGAGATAGAAATTAGCCCAAAATAGCCAATAAACTACTAATTTCTGGGCCGAAACCACTCCTCCAGGGACAGATAGCCTGCTCAAAGCTCACTTTCTCAAGTGAACAGAGAAACTTCCTTCTATCCAAGTAAGGTATGGGCAAACACAGAAACTTGTAACACAGCCCTGAATTCAGCACTAACCTGAAAACTGGACTATACTAGCTTAGAAAGGTGGGAAAACATGTATATTGTTTCTGTTTTTTTTCAGAAAATAAAGCAGATACAATCAAAAAAAGACTTTAAATGCAAAGAAATGGCTATCACACTTGAGTGTGTAGCCTACAACAGTTAAACAGGTAATTTAAACACAAAAACAACTTTAATAAAGTGCAGGCAGTAAAATAAGTACAATATGTAGCTGAAATAAGCTTTTTAAATCACAGAAACTCTAGAAAATCTGTGTTTTAGGCTGAATTAGCTAAAGGCAGCAAGAAAATGCAGAAAATGATACTTAATCACTCCAAAGTCTCTCTTTTGTCTCTCTGCAGCTGTAGAACTCTACAGGGCACCAGGCAGGAGCTTGCTGAGCTGTATACTAGCACAAAAAACTTGCAAATGCGGGTTTTATAGCAGGGAAATGAACGAGATAGAAATTAGCCCAAAATGGCCAATAAACTACTAATTTCTGGGCTGAAACCACTCCTCCAGGGACAGATAGGCTGCTCAAAGCTCACTTTCTCACAGTGAACAGAGAAACTTCCTTCTATCCAAGTAAGGTATGGGCAAACACAGAAACTTGTAACACCGCCCTGAGTTCAGCACTAACATGAAAACTGGACTATACTAGCTTAGAAAGGCGGGAAAACAAGTATATATATATATATATATATATATATATATATATATTTTTTTTTTTTTTCCAGAAAATAAAGCAGATTCATAGGTTAGTACTAAGCTAACTGCCCTTGCGAGCCATTTTAAGCCTAGCCAATTATCCCTTGTGAGACTCAAACGCTGCACCTTGTGTTTGTAAGGCAAACAACTTAACCATTAGCCCACTAGGCCACCCTAGATACAATCAAAAAACACTTTAAATGCACAAAAATCGCTATCACACTTGAGTGTGTAGCCTACAACAATTAAACAGGTAATTTAAACACAAAAATAACTTTGTTAAAGTGCAGGCAGTAAAATAAGTACAATATGTAGCTGAAACAAGCTTTTTAAATCACAGAAACTCTAGAAAATCAGCGTTTTAGGCGGAATTAGCTAAAGGCAGCAAGAAAATGCAGAAAAATTATACTTAATCACTCCAAAGTCTCTCTTTTAACTCTCTGCTGCTGTAGAACCAGGCAGGAGTTTGCTGAGCTGTATACTCTTGTCACTTTACCCTTAAACATAATAACTGAATAATGTGAAGTGTGACATAGAAATTCTGGTAGAAATGTACAACTGAGTATGAATGTTATGTTTTGAAATCTGACTGAACTGTACTATACTGAACTCATAACTGAGTATGGATGTCATATTATGAAACTTGACTGAAATTTACATAATGCTTTTAGAAATGTATAATTGAATATTAATGTTATATTCTAAAATTTGACTGAAATGTACTATACTGCATGCATAATTGAGTATGAATGTCATATTCTGAACCTTGAGTGAAATTTACATTAAAATGAAACATACTTATACCAAACATCTAAAATAGCTGTTATTATCTGGAAACTAACTAAACTAATACTAAAAGAATACCATTTTTGGCAGTGTTTCCTGAACACAGATAAAAACATAAACTGAAATCTGGTAATGTTATATTCTGCATGCTAAAGTATTCGTAAATGAGTGCCTTTTTCTGTCAGTATTATCTGAACACAGATAAAAGCATACATTGAAAGCTAGTACTGTTGATTTAACTCTAATCTGCATAAATACACATCTGTTATATACACATTTTAACTTTACGGTTTTATATAACTGAAACACATTTAACTGAAAATTAGTACTGTTATACAATTGTTTAATTCTAATCTGCATAAATGCACATCTGTTATACAGTATATACATTGTAACTTTAAGGAATTTAGATTAACAGAAACACATTTAAACAAACAGTGAAGAAATGTACATTTGCGGTATACACATTTTAACTTTAAAGAATACTTTTGATTAGTTAACCAAAACACACTTAAACAAACATTGAAGAAATGCATATTTGCTGTACTTGAGTTGTGCACCACAGCTCTTGCCATGTTTAGGCCTAACTTTGATTGTCCCAGTCACTGCTGAGGGATTGGAAGGGTCTTCTTAGAGTCCTTTGATGAGTTGGAAAGCTGGATACACTTAGGCCTTCCAAATCTCCCCTTTCCCATTTTCTGTGCAAGGCTAAGTGGCTGACGTAATATTTTTCTTGACTATTTAAAATCAAACTGGAAAATCAACCTGCAGCAATATCCTGTAAAGCTCAAAAAAGCAGTATCAGGTCCTTATAACATTTGCAGCTTTAACAATTACAAACTGATAGCATTGTTTGCCGCTCTGACTTTATTTACATTTTTCTGCATGAAATAAACATATGCTGCTAATAAATTCATTTTTCTAATAGGTATTCCCACTATTCTTTTTTTAATACCTTTACTGAATTTTCACTTGTGACATAGGCACATTTACATTTATATAAAAGTAATCAAACTGTAACAAGTTAAAATTAACAAATATTATGCTTCACATATATTGCTATATATCATATAACCTTAGCAACATTACATAAATTATTAAATTCCTGCCCCCTTTTTTAAACAAGAAGCATCTTTACTAAACCATCACTTACAACATAAGTAATCACACATTTATATAAATGAAAACAAACTAATCCTAGCTGCAAGCATTTTACATCACAAACCATACTGACACCATCCCAGTTGCAAACATTATACATCACTTACAATCTATCCAATTGTTTTCAGTCAAAAATGATATAGCTCATTTAAGTTCTGCCTTCTTTTAAACCTCATTCCTCCCCTGTATGTATTGTTGCTACAATTCCCGTTTTTTCCTATGTAGTTTGCTCCTACCCTTTTCTAAAGATCTCAATTCCTGTTGTTTTACCTCTGTTACTATATTCACTTCTTCTAACAGTTGATTTAGATTTTGATTTCCATTTTCTAGTAATTGCTTTTTGGCAGCCACCATAATTAGAGACAGCAAGGCCTTACCATGTCTAGGCAATGCTGTATTTGTGTCACAGTCCAGAAACATCATCTCCCTCGTCACACTAATCTGCCCACCCAGCATCTCTGACAGTGGATCCCGCAGGGAATCTTTAAAATCTGACAACTCACTGAACTGTCAGAAAATATGTTCCCAAGTACCTCTTTCTTCCCTGTCACACCTCCAACATTTGCTGTCTACCTGAGGAAAAATTCACTGTTGCTAATACATTCTTGTTAAGTCTGTAAGCAAACTGATAATGTACTATAATGAACTAAACCAATGTTACTAATAAATACATTCTTGAAAGTTTGTAACTGAATTGATAATGTACTGCAGTGAAATGGAAAAGCCGTAACTTCATTATTAAATCAAATGGAAACCTCAGTGGAATTGTTTTTCCCTGTCACAACATCTAATGAAACCAAAGTAGTAATCTGACATTACTAATATTTTAACATTTTTTTGCATTTCTATGCCTTAATAAAATTCATTTTAACTGTTGAACTTTCTAAGTTTACTCTATGACCCTCACGCCATAATTTACTCTTCAGTGTGTAAGTCTCTCCCCACTGTCTTAACATAACCATTCCTTTAGATGATGTCATTCAATTTTTTCAGTACTGCTAAATACTGCAAGGATTTATAATTACTATCTACAATTTTCTTGGATAAAATAGTAAGAACTTTTACTACACAAAACTAGTCACTAATAATATTAAACTGATCTTTACCAAATTGTTTTATGGCATACAGTAATGTCTTTAATTCAGCTCACTGAGCTGGCCTGTAATGTGATAACTCAGTTATGTAAGTCTGTGCCTCTGGTGTGCTTTGTAAACCATAATCTGTATGAAACATATGCAATCTTGAACTGTTTACACTTTTATTACTAGAGCTCAACTGATTTGATTCTGGAACTTTACTTGTTTGTCCTGTATACAAGTATGTGAGGTTTCTTCATATACCATACAGGTTTATTACTAGAGTTAAACTGATCTGATTTTGGAACTTTACTTGTCTGTCCTTTATACAAGTAAGAATCTATGGCTTTAATGACACATAATAATTATGATGCATTCTTTTCTTGCATGGGATCTAAACTTTCAACTGTACTGTCACTTTTAAAATATAGTATTAACTTTAAATTTTACATTCTATAAACTAGCAAAATATATCAAGAGATTATTTATGCATTGCAACACTTAACTACCATAATTCAAAAGTCTTAACAATGTCTGTTAAACAAAACGATAACACAAACATTTCATTTGCCAGATCTGTAACTATAAGTCCTTTATTCTGCAAATTAATTTGACTGTCACTTCTGGTATACCCTACACAACATGTGCTTCCAGAACGGTAAATGCATACTGTTAACTTTTTTTTTACTGGACACTCCCAGTATGTCTTTATGAGCACTTCAGCTGTGGCAGTTGAACTGAAATGTATTTTATCTTCAACCCATACATCTGCATGTTCCTGTCATAATCAATTATTCATATTATTTACATTTGCACAATCTACTTCATACAAATTCTTACAAGTATCATCTGTGTGCACTACTTTACATTCTGTAGCATTTTTATTTTTCCATAAAATGTTGTTACTGAAATCTAAAACAGCATGCAACTCTGATGACATGTCCATACTTAGTACAGAGCTGTTACACTTACAAATGTTAACTGTTGTAATCTTTGACCCTTTAAATCCTGACAAAACTGCACTCGTATTCTAGTAGAGGTCTATTTGTAACTGAAATTGATGTGTCTGTCTAAATCAGTACATTATTCCATTTCTTTTCTGTAAACAACTAAATATTGTCATTTCTTTCAACCTTAAACAATGACAGATAAATAATATGGTTTGATGCTGGACCGCCACACCCTTTATAGATAAGCTGAAAAGCCTTTGTTATAGAACTAACAGCAACACTGACTTGAGCTATGGAATGAGTTTCTTCTTTATGATACCCTGAAATGCTAATAATAACACTGGTTTGCGCTAAGGTATGCATTTTTTCTTTACTTTGCCTTGAAGTCTGTAGTTTATGCTGGTGTTTCTTTATCAAAATCTGCACTCTGATCTCTCTTATCCCCCCTCAGTGCAATATTTGCACTGGCTTTGGAAAACAAGAAACTAGAATTTATTACATTCTGAATATCTGTATTTGAAATCATGTCTTGTCTGGAAATCTGCATGTTATGTACACTGACTGTGTTGACATTTAAATCTGCAGTACTGTGACTTAACTCTTATATTTTGAATTACACGTGCTGTATCATTTAGACTGAAGACTGTAAACAAGTATTTGTGCTATTGAAGTCTGAAACCATACTGATAGAAGGTAACTCAATCTGAGAATCCATTTCAGTCTGCTTCTGAGACTTAACCCTTTTGTGTCTTGAAAGATTTAACATTCCTGAACTAATAACCCTTGAAATTTAAATGAACATTTCTGGATCATAGTTTGTTTAGACTGTTTTACCCAGTTTTTAACTTTAAACCACACATTTACTACTGTCTTTATTATAGAAGTACTGGTTGACATATTTATACAATTTACATTTACTGATGTCTTTAAACCGTTCTGTGATTTACTGTCTGATGTAGCTAGTAACTCACATAAGGAAGTTGAAGTTGCTTTAAGAGTATATTCTGGTGTCTCACAGCTTTTTTAAACTTTTTCTTTTTTCTTGGCTGTGTGACATTGCACAAGAAACTTGAAAGTCTGTCTGCTTTGGAAATGGTGAAATATGTTGTTGTTAATGGAATAATGTCTTTTACACTGGTATCTTGGAGAATCTGAAGTTTTTTGTGACTTTATGTTTTGAAGGAACACTGCTGAAGTTTTTAGAGTCTGTCTCCTACAGGCTTTTGAAGGGAGATCTATGCCTGGCATACAGGGCATTGTCAGACCACACTCTGATGGACCTCCTGCATATCCACAAAACAAACATTACCAGAATTATCCATTCTAAAGACTTAAACCTTGTATGTGATATAAACAGGACCTGCAGGAGAGATAGGTATGTATTCCAGAGACGACTCCATCTATGGAACATGCTCCCCATCCTTGTGAAGCAGAGTTCCTCCCTAACCCAATTCAAGTGCAACTTGGACAATTGGATGGGAAACCAGAAATTCATTCCTGGTTTGGCACCTATGTTTCTAATGCAAACAGATAACTTGTAAACGGCTCATCTCCCAGGCCCATGCTTACACTCAAGGGTATCAGAACTTGTCAGAGATTTGGGATGCATGGCTAGGCTTAAAAAGGCCCTTGTGGTCATTAGTCTAGTAAACACCTATGAACCTATAAAACGAGTGAGACTTATGGGTCTGTAGTTTCCAGGGTCTGTAGATGGCCCACCTTTGAGCAGAAAGATGACTGTTGCCTTTCTCTATTCATGAGGCATGAAGCCTGCTTGGAGGCTACAGTTAAATAGTAATTCCAGAGGCCCTGACAGGTCATATTTCATGCTATTTAGAAGGCATCCTGGGATATTGTCTGGGCCCATTGATGCAGTGTTCTTGGTCCCAGAGATAGCATTAAGGACCTGTTCCCTAGTGATAGTAGGGAGAGTTATATTTGATATTTCCTGAGAAAAGGTTGAGGAGGAAAGAGGGGGAATGTTGCAGCTGAATTTATCAGTCAAGAGGTTTGCTATATCTTCTGGCTCAGTAAAGGTGGCTCTATTTACAATGAGCTCTGGACACAACTGTGTATTGGTTTTGTGGTTCTGGACATAGTTAAAGAATACTTTGTGGTTGTCCCTGGCCTGTGAGGCCTAACTTACCTCAAATTTGGCTTTGATATACTTTATTTGTGCTCTGAGTTGTTTGTTTAGTTTGATGAGAGTGCTTTTATCATGCTGGGTGTTGCACCACCTAATTTTTGCCATGATTTTCTTCCTCCTGTTATACAGCCTATTGATTTTCTGATTCCACCAGGGTGGCTTGTTTTTTGAGTTAGTTCTGTACTTCTTTCTGTTGGGTACAGCAGCCTCTATGCAGCTATTAACATGCTTGTACAGGGTTTCTGTGAACAGTTCTGCGTAGGCAGCAGTGTTCTCAGGGTTTATGGGGGCCTGAAATTTTGCCAGGTTCTCACTTAATAGCAGGAGGTTAGCCTTAGAATAGTTCTTGAATATTCCAGGTTTAGCAGGGGGTCCAGGTTTTAATTTTACTTCAAAGGAGACCATTTTGTGGTCTGACCTTGCCAGGGAAGGAATTACAGTAGGGGGTGTGCAGCAGTCTCCCATATTAGTGAGGAATGGATCCAGTATGGATGCACCCCTAGTTTGTGTATTAACTATCTGGTTCAGCGAGTTTGTGTTTACAAAATCCAGGAATCTCTATGCATATACGTTTGGTGTCGTATAGAATTCCCTGTTAATAGTGGGGTAATTAAAGTCACCCATGAATATGGTATTGGTTTGGATGGTTAGTGTATCTAATAAGTTTAAATACATGGTATTGGTTTCCTGGGTAATAGAGGGGGACCTACAGCTTGCAAGGAAGTGGTATTGGATTTTACCTATGGTGATTTGAACATGGAGCAGCTCAAGGGCATTGTCCTGTTTGACCAGCCTTGAAGTATACTTATTTTTGAGGTAAATAGAGACACTTCCACTTTTAGTCCCTGCCTGTGAAATAGCTGGCCTAAATGTGCGGAAGGCGTTATAACCTTGCACTGTGTGGGCTCTGTGGCTTTAAACCATGTCTCAGTGACAGCACAGAGATTAGCATTCTCTAGGGTAAAGAGAGCATCTAGAGAGTGGCGTTTTTTGTTTAGACTTCTAGCATTGAGCAGTAATACGTTTAGATTTTCTTGGTTTTGATTTGCTATGTTGGAAGTACTTTCAGTTTGGCATTGCCTAAAAAAGGCACTCTGGGGGAAGACAATGTTTTAGCTAATATTCGAAAGCCTAGAGGGGAGAGTTGAGGGGAGAGGTGCAGACTATCTCTGGCAAAGCAGCATGGTCTGTTGACCATCTACTTCCATTCTTACAAATATTGCATCCCCTTAGAATGACACCAGAAACTACGCCAATTATTAATGTCAATCATCTTTTGTTCGTATTGTGGCATCATCCATGAAGAAGGTAAAATGCTGCTCAATGTTAGGCTCATACCAGCCTAAAACACATATTCTGAGAGCTCCATATCCCTCTTCATATAGTCTAGGGAGGTATGTCTCAGGTCATTTACTCCCACATGGACTATGACTGAGTCATATTGCTAATTGTGGTCCAATGACCTGAGTGCATGTGTGATGTGGCGGATCACAGCTCCTGATAAGCAACTGACAGTAACTTTATCCTTACTCAGCATGATGAGAGGAATATCAATGTGTCTCATGATGGAGTCTCCAATGACTCGAATGTTGGATTGTCTGGTGGCTTGCCTTATAGGCTTAGAGGTAGAGGCTCCATAAAATGTAGCTCTATGCATTGATGTGGGTGTTGTTTTAAAAGGGTACATTTGGAGCTGCTGAGGGTACTTGTTATGTCTACTTCATCTAGGAGATCTTTGTGGTTTAGGAAAGTTACATACATGAAGTGCCTCAGCATATGTGGGGCAATATATCTGCTTGGAATTGTGCATGATGGGTGCAGTGTGTGTACTACTGACAACCTTATTTACATTAGGAGTAGTCTTATGTGAGAGCTTTGCCTCCGGTGACATTGTGTAAATACATCTCTCACATACCATATCAGTTTGTTTCAGAATTAATTGGTTGTCAGTAAGTCAATTTCTAAATTGCCTCAGGATGCCCATATTCACCAAACTGGTAATAGAGATAGTAGGAAAGTTCATATCCATGGCAACAGACCCTTTTTTATTGATTTGAAAGTTGGAGTGAGAATATCAGTAACTGTCAGGAGTGTCTGGTTTGCACTGCAAACTAGTTGCCCTATGTGCAACTAGTTATTGGAAAAGTTTTAATTGTGCTTTTATGGGAAAATGTCACTCAAGGTGCCTGAATCTGTACAAAGCACTGCCAAACACTTGAGGGGAAACTAATACGTAGACCCTGAAAATTTAAGGATGAAGTATTTAGGCTGATATTCTGAAGTTAGAAACAAATAAGCATTACTTACTGAAAACAAAGAATTAGCTTGTCGAGAATGATAGAAAGGGGATTCGCATGAGTGGTTACTGCCTGGCTACTACTAATGTGGTCACACCACAGCTTCACTCTGTTGGGATACAATGCTCCTTTGCTTCTTCTCTCACCAGAAGCAAAATGTTAGCACCAATCCCAAGAAGAGAAGCAGGCCACATTATGCATTACATTTTTGATGAACTGAAATAGTCCTCTGCATTCATATGTTTTCCTCCTGAATAGTCTAATTAACATTCTGAAATGCTGGACAATTGACCTGACTTCTGCACTCATAGCCAAGCGTCTGTATTGCCTTCTGAAGACTGCACTGCCATGACTTCCTGCATTTCAGTCCAAACAAAATAACTATGAAGTATTTTATAATAATACCAAAACCCTGTAAGTTTCTTCACACCTCTTTAGCCTTGGTTTCTAAGCCTTGTAGCATAAAATAAAATGTTTGTACTCAAATGTACAGCATATTCTGTTCTTATCAATATTCTTGACTGAAGGTTATTTTCACTGACTGAAAGTGCATTCACTGAAAACTGTATGCAAACTGTGAAGCCTGCTTTAATTTGTAGGTGGGAGGTTTGGTGTAATGATTAAGGCGTTTACCTTACAGATACATAGTGCAGGATTTAATTCTCACATAGGGTAATTGGCAAGGCTTGAAATGACTCATAACAGCAGTTAGCCTAGTACTAACCTATGAACCTAGACTTATGCAAAGAAAACTGTATTTTTGTACATTTAAATGATACCTTACCTAATACCTTTTCTTTGTTTTGCCCATTGCTGCTTTTATAGTTATGTATAAGTCTTACTTTCTGTTCTATAGCTTAAAGTGGCACAGCTGTAGTTTGTACACCATCCTAAAATTACTGGTGCCTGGGTGTAGCACCTTTCATTTCGGAGCTCTGAAGTTCAGCTACCATTATGTCAGCCTGTACTGCTACGTTTTTCAACTCTCTCATAGGACTGTCCACTCCATTCCATGCTGCTGCCTCTATTTTCATGTCATGTGCAAAAGAAGACAATCCTGTTTATTGAACTTCAGGTAATATTGACAGCGAATACATTGAAGTACACAGATCCCTGGAGTGACCCCTGTGGCATTCCAATACTTACATCCTTCCCATTCTTTTGATGGTACATACTCTTACTGCTAGCTCCTGTGTCCAGCTTTCTAACCACCATTCCACACATTTGACTGTTTTCTTTCCTACCACTACCTTTTAACTTGCTCAGTAGCTTTAAGTGCAGTACTGAATCAAAGCCTTTGCTGAACTCTAAGCATACGGCATCATGAATTTCCCCCAATCTACTTCTGCCATGATCTACTTATACAAATATATTTGGTTCATTTGACAGGGTATTTTGGCTGAAAACCATGCTGTTTGGAAGCCTAGATGCTGCTGTCCTCTAAAACTCTGGTATTTTCCTCAGTAGCCTGTTTTGATATTTCTTCCTAGTGAGGTCAGGCTAATTGCTAACAGTTCTAAAACTCTGACTGGTATTTCCCTCAGTAGCCTGTTTTGATATTTCTTTCTACTGAAGTCAGGCTAATTGCTAATAGTTCCCTGGGTTATGTTTTCACAGATGGCACTTCAGGTGCACTCTTCTGGTCTTTTTGCAACTTCCTTCCTGTGTCAAGATTTGTGGAGCAGTACTGTCTCTGGTTCTATAAAACTTCAGAAAGTTTCTTAAACATCCCTGGGGTATCCCCATCTGGTCCCTGTGACTTATCCTCCTGGGCAGTAATACCATTAGCCTAATTATGTCTTTCTTCCTACATCCTCCATTCTCACAGAGGAACTCTGCTCCCTTTTCTTTAGAGAAAACAAAGGCAAAGCTACTGTATGCATTTGAGTGTGATGTAAAGGAATTTAGCTTTTGTGTGACTTTTACCACTGGTACAGTCAGAGCAATGACTTTATTCTACTCAATTTAATATTTAGTTGTATATTATTTGTGCGTTTTTTCCTCATAAAAGTTGATTAAAAATATCTGTGAATTCTGTGGTAACTGACTGCAACTACCCTTTTCTTTTAGAATTCTTTATTTATTTGCAACTGAAAATGATTTTCTTAAATGAGTATGGCATTAATGACTTGCCAAAGCACAAGTGTCTTGTGCAGTGTACCAAATGCTACATATATTTAAAGGTGACACTTGATAACACTGGAGATACGTGTTCCTCGTGTCAAAAGTTGGATGATTTGCTTACTATTATTAGTAGTAAATTTAGACTTACTGATGATGTTTGTACTTGTGCAATTGCACAGCTTGGAGAACTGTTGTTACATATATTAATGAATGGACTGATGAGATAAATAATGTTATACAAGAAGCAAATAGAACACATTTAGGAAAGCAAGTGTCTATTGTCAGTAAAGATCACACAACTCCCATTGAACAAGATAATACTATGACAACTTTGGAAGTCTGGATACACATATTTGACAATCTGAAGATTCATAGCATATAGAAGAAAATAAAAAAGAAAGAAGGGATGAAGTTCACAACAAATAAGCAAGAAAAAGAAACAGATTAAAGTCTATAAAGCAAAAATAATGCATACTACAAAGGACACTAATTTATTATGCAACACACAGATTACAAGAAATGATAAAATTTTTTCTAACAGAACACATTCAGTCTACAGAAAAAGACATATTTTTTTCCAACCGACAAGTATAAAAAAAGAGGCAAGATGCAGGTAAAAAGGAAAAAAAATCAAAACTGAATGTGGAAGGACTGAAGAACATTACTGTAAGAAAAAAAGAGAAAGACAGAAGTCGACAATATGGTGAGGTAGCAAGCCAGCTGGATGAGAATTGTGTGTTGCAAATGTAATAAGCAATGAAAACAGTGGGAGTAATAAGATTAATGGTGATGAAGATCATTCATTTCTAACAAATGACAGATCAGATATTACTGAATTAGAAACTGAAGTTTCTTCAGGTCTGGTCAGAAAATATATTATTGTGGGTGTGGCCAAGATGGCTAACTAAGAGCAGCAATGGGTAAAAACTCTGTGACTGAAAACTTTTCTCTGAAATAAAATATAATCAAAAAATTAAAATTTGGAGATGCTTCTTAGCTAATTTTATTCACTTATAGTCAGAGAAAAATATATAGCTTCAAGTTCTTCAAAAGCTGTAATTTTCCTGTCAGAATTTCAAATGCTTGGTTAAGAGAGAAGAGATTTCAATATGAGCCACTCACAAAATGTTACTGCAGATCCTTATGTTAAAGACAAGTCACTAACATCTAGTATGCAGGATCTACTACTTAAAATGGACAAACTGGATATAAAAATAGAAAGTTTCAAAGAATAGCCCAGTAAGAAGATGGAACATTTAGAAATTCTTATGAAACAACAAAGTGCACAAATCAGCAGTATAGAAGAAGCTTTAAATGATAACAAAGGGAGAATAACTGAGATTCAGATTAAACAAAATAACTGGCTCACAGATAAACTTGATGATTAAGAAATTAGACTGAGACAAAACAACTTTAGAATTTATGGTATACCTAAAAAAGTATAACGGAGACAATATAGTAGACTTCTTAACAAGTGGCTACATAAAACATTAAACTTATCTGAAACTTTATTTTTTTCTTTAACTGAAAAGGCACATAGATCCCTGAGAGCACATTTAAAGAAGGAAAACTCACCAGCATGTTCAATTATAGTTAAGTTTATGTCCAACTAAGAAAAATATCAAATGTTAAAAACAGCATGATCCAGACCACCTATTAAAATGGGTGAACCTGTAGTCAGATTTGAAAATGACTATTCCAGTAAAATAATAAGTAAAAGAAAATCCAGCTTACCACTGATTAAATAACTTAAAAAGAACAATATTAAAGCCATGTTGGTGTTTACTGCAAAGATCAAATTATTTATTTCTGAAGGAGATAAAATATTTGACACACTGGAGGAAGAATCCACTTTTGTTAACAAAAATAAAATCCTTAATAATACTGAAGAAATGGATTGGAACAGTACATCCCACAAGTGACAGAGGGAGATGAATTACTGAAAAACTGCTTCTAAAATTAAAAAACTTGAAAACAAGTGACTTCTACTCTCTACTTGCAGTACTTCTGAAACAACTGGGTTATCCTTTAAGTAAAAGGTTTGTGATGGACTTTAAGCTTCAAAACTTAATTCAAACATGTATATTTATTTTAAGCTAAAACATTTTTCATGATAAGAAATATAAATGGTTGGTTCTACTGTTTTAATACATTGAAAGTGAAAGACTTACCCCATGATTCAGCAAACTTCCATCAGGAATAGCTTATACCTGCACAGAAGGGACTGTTCCCATGCAGCATGGCAGTACGCCATTAATGAAGGAGCACTGCCATGCTCTAATATGTACACAGGTATGTGTACAAGTGTGGGGGTGTGTCTGAGAGTAGTGATCTCACAATATACATGCCCCCTGCACACCAGAATTGCCGTACAGCAATTTAAAATGAGTGAGATTGCTCGTTATACCTCCCAACCTGTTAGAGTAGGAAATCTGGACCAAGCTATAAAAGAAGGAAATGAAATGGGACAACTTTGAAATAATGCCCCACAAATATAGCAAGTTGATAAAATAGCAGGTTTTGAATTAGTATGAATTTTCTGAAGGGTATGAAGTCTAAAAGCCCAAATGTCTGTCAGTATGTTCTAAATTCAGTCATTAATGATTTGCCATAAAGCCACAAGTATATGAAAAGGGGACCAAGAATAAAAGGCAAAAATCCAGACATACTGTGACAATTGTATATGTCATCAATGTTTGCAAAGCACAGCCCCCAACAAATACATTTTTTTTAACATCTGCAATAATGTTTACGTGTAGCTGCATGGATGTGTGCTTTGCTATGCTTAGTCCAGCTTAAATGACACAAGAAGTTAAATAGCAATAGACATCCAGCATAAACAGTAGTGTAATAACATAGTGGTTAGAGCATACACCTTGCATGTAGTCATTCACAATTCAGGCACCACCAAAGCCATTCCCATTTTGTATGTGAAATCAGTACAATTTTAATTTATTTGTATATTTATGTAGTAAGTAACTTATATTTCTCAACCAGAGTGGTGTATTAGGCCCAGATGTGAGGTGTCAGTGTAATGAAGTTGTGAACCGCCCATAGAAACACAAGTGTCCCACAGACGTGGTCACACAAAATGTAATGTCAGAAAAGCACACAGGGGGATGTTATGGAAGGTCAACATACATATCATAAGTTATCCTAAATAATGAATGAAACCCACCATCGTGATAGTCCAAAAAATGAAAGCTGAACAATGCTAAGTTATGCTCAGCTAAGCTAAGGCACTGTAAGCATTGCTGAAATGTGAATGCTAAGCAGGAATTACTGTAGCTAAGTAGATTTGCGCACTGGTAAGCTTTGCTTAGCAGCTACCTCTTTAAGCCCACTCTAGCTAAGCAGGTTTGTCCAGAGCTTAGCTTAGCTCAGCATTTTCAAAATCATCCAATCACGCCAAAGTGTGGAAAATCAGCCCTATTTAAACCTCATAGGCAGGAATGCAGCCCATAACCAGTTTTAGCTCCTCACTGCAGGCACCATGGCTGGAGTTGGAGAGGGTTTTTGCTTTTGGGTGCAATGCTGGAACATCCAGGAATCCAGGGTCATGGTTGGACTCCTTGTGCAAAACCATGAAGTGAGACTGCTGCAGGGCCTGTACCAGGACTTGGGAGTACAAAGCAGAGGCCTGGGACCGTCTTGCACGTGACCTCACCAGTGCTACTGGGATCCCTTGGACTGGTGAGCAGGTCTGGCATCATTATGCTGACCTGAAGCTGAGGAAGTGGGATCTCTTGGCCCAATGGGTACAAGACATTTGGGCACAGAATGCCCCAGGAATGTGTACGTATCACTATCAATTACTGTTTAAGATAGTCCAGGCTGTGTATGTGATGGATAGGTATGCTTAAATGTTTCTCTGTCCCCTGTACAGCTGCAGCTGAGAGGGCCGTGAATGTGGAGGCACATGCCAGCATATTGCAAAGGCTGCACCACGAGGCTGGTGAGTACAGATCTAACTTGCACTATAATAGAAAATAGTAGAATGTCACCTGTCATTACTGAAATGTTTGTATTGTTTGAACTGAATAGAAGAGAAATTAGCAGAGTAATAGTGATGCACTGGCTATATATCAATAAAACTGTGATAACCTGTCAGTAAAACTCTAAAACCTCAGACTGTTGTGTTTAATTTGTATGAGTTATTATGATTGTAAATGTGTATTGCTTTTGCACAGTAACTACGGCCCTAATAGCATTAAGTAATTGAGGGCATGTGACAAACAGTCATGAGTTATAAAACAGATTAACCATAACAAAGTTCCCCTGCACTAAGATCAGAAACCTGAATATTAATATTGTTTGTTAACCCTTGTTTTATGTACTGTAATATCTGAAAGTGTGAGTACACAGTATAACAACTGTATGCCATGCATGAATGTCAGAAGTAAAAGGGCAGATTGTTCCAACCACAGAGTATTAGGTAGAAAACCATCAGAAAAGAAATAGCAGTTCCTTGACAGCATGTTCTGATAAACGTCAGCATTGTGATACATTTCTGCATAAACTGGCAGGGTTCGAATCCCGGGAGTGGTACTAAGCTGTCTGCATATTTTCACACAAGAATATGTGAGTATGGTTACAAACAGTGTTAACAGACATTTCCTCCACAGCTTTGGCAGGTAAAGAAAGCTGGATATTAGCTGTATGACGTCTCTCTTATACACTGTGTACAACTCCCACTGGCCAACCCCATGGCTGCAAATGACAGGAAGACAAGTACATAGAGCAAGTAGTTTCCCCCATGAAATGTCCCTCAAGTGTCACGCCACCACGGTACTGGTCACTGCCCCCAACACCCATGGTGACTGGCCGAAATGAAAGTGGACTATGGCAGTAGCACTCACACATGCAGTATGAGTGCACATATCTAGGCCTGACCATGTTAATATGTGTAGAAAGGGATAGGTAGTGTTAACCAAATTTCCTCCACAGGTTTGGCAGGTAAGCAAAGTTGTATATTAGCTGTAGGAAGTTTGCACTGATACACTGTGTACAACACCCACTAGCCAAGCACAAGCCCATAGGTAGATGTAATGTGAGGTCATATCCGGAGAGTACTGAGTAGACAAAACTTTATAGAACAGTTGTGATCAATGTAATAACATATAGTTGTTCAGTTCTCTCTCTCTCCCCTACCCTGTCTGCAACAATAACATAACCACATAAATCAATGGGTATGTTTTTCACCAAACCTACTGTTGGGACATGTTCCCCATTGTTCTACAAATATTTCATTGTTAGATTATTAATATTCCTTGTTTAAATAATATCATTGGTGGCCTGTTGCTATCAATGTAACCTGCATGCTGTTATAACATTCACTGTGGTACCATATCTGCATGTGTTCTGTTTGCTATGCAACTGACTGGAAATTGTGTTATGTTGTCGATTGGAATACCCATGCATGATGTTATAACTAATCCTGGAATTGTATTGTTCATGACTAACCAACATATGCTGTAAACTTTCAACACCGTACCCCATCTGGGAAGGCCGATCCCAGTGAATCCACCTGTCACATCTCACATGGCTATGGCACCGGGCCCCAGCATATTTGGGACCCATCCCAGATCAGCCTCGTCCTCTGGGCCTGCACCATCTTCGGGTGGAACCACCTCAGAGGATGGGGCTTGTCCCCCCTCCTGGGAGTGGGCTCATTCAGGAGCCTGTCACCCATTCTCAGTTCTGGGGTCTGGTGCATAGGGAGATGAAAAGGAGTTTGCAGCTCAGCTACGCCAGCTTGAGAGCCGCATGGTGCATCTTGAGGGTCAGCCTGCCCCTCCTGCTCAGCCCCCAGCACAGCCACCTTTGGGGTTAGTGAAGGTGAAGTGGTGACTGTCCATGGGTGGGGATCTCAGTCCACTGTATCCATACGGGGGATCATGTGTTTCCGATTCCCAACCACCCTCCCGGTCAAGGTGTTACCCCCCACATGTGTCATACACTGCCCCTGTCTGCTGTCTTGTCTGTCATGTCTGTCTTCCTACCCAACCTACCTCCCCAAATATGGGTCCGTATTAAATTATAGAACATTTCAAAGTTTGAATGTCATATGGTCGACACCATATGATCGAACTTTGAAAAATTTGATGGTGAAAGGCAATGGCTCTGTACGTGCAGAATGGGAAAATTTTCCTTTTCTGCACTGACGTGCGGTCTCGGAGTTGGTATATTTAAGTATGGTAGTGTGGGGGGTGCAGGGGGGGTGTGCCCCCCTGCAACACAGAGTTAAGGTAAGTGTTTTTTTATTTTTAACATTTTTATTATATATTCGAAGATTCAAGTTTCGCTCATATGTTGTCGAACATATGAGGTTCAAAATATTGAAGCTTAGAATATATAATATAGACCCTCCGAATATACCTACTATCTTTCCCCAACATCCCACTCAAAAAGGCAATCTGTTCCCCAAAAAAATTACACCCCATACATAGCTGTCCATTTCGCATACATGTCCATTGGACACATGTAATCTGGTCTAATTGGCTTGGTAACACATTACTGTTGTCCTCACCCCTCTGTCATAGGCTTGAGTCTCCAAATTTGCATCCAAATACTGTAAAAGTGCCCAGCTGTTGCTGTAGAAGAAATGGACAGCTACGGACCTTCCCTACAGCACATTCCTACCCATCTGTCATCATGTGTTTCACTCTGCATGCCCCATTTTTCACCACTGTCCTATCACCCCTTTTTTATTTTCTTTAAAGGAAATTAGCATGGGAGGTATGTGCGACTAAGTGGCAGTAAGCAGCCACAAGCACATTTGCGTGGTTTTGTGTGACTCTAAGCAATGCCCACACAGATTACGCACCTATACATTTAACCGTGTGTTGGCATCACTTAGCACTGTGCAAAATCATGCAAACCCACTTACAACTCCTTCCAACTGCTTTAATCACCCTGTCTGCATCAGCCACTGTTCTGCCCAGCAAAAACATAATCTGCCCTGCAAAGTCTTGAACCCAGTTCCCTGTACATTACAGTCGGAGAGCATATCACTACTCCATTCACAATGCACTAACTGCTCTTCCTTTTACAAACATATTCAGGATTCACATTTAACATTAATTAAAAAGCCAGCAGTCCCAGATCTTGAACCCAGGACCATCTGTAGTAAAGTCAGTGAACATACCAGTACACCATCTGAGTTGCAGGACTTTCAGTTGGTTTTACAAATATATCATGCAGGACAGATATGGAATAGTAGGGGAATAAAACATTGTGGAATCAGTCATGTTTAGTATATACAAATATACACATATAGATGTTTATGGTCATGGATAAATATGAACAAGTATATACATCAGATATTTTGGAATATACATATGAAACTAATAAATGTAGAACATATAGATATATTTCATACAACTATAGATGTACTCATAAAAACTGAATTCTGTATATGTATATATATATATATATATATATATATATATATATATATATACATATACACATATATAAGCATATAACATACAGATGTATAGAGTCTACATATACATAGATATATCCACATAGATATTGATATCTCTATAGATATATGCCTATAGTATGTCCTGCAGTCATACTCCATCACCATATCTCACCACCTGTTAATGCAGGAATGTTGGACAAAGTCCATCAACATGGGTGAACAATGGGCCCAGAATAGGGGCAGAATGTATGTACTGCAGGTATAACTGTAGAATGTTGTTACAGTAACAGGGTGTCTGTCAGCGTACATGCGCAGAAGGATGTGTGTTACAAAACTGAAATGTATGTCAGGATATACTGACAGGAATCCTCACATCATCACAGTGATGTACCAGAAAAATGGACAATATTGCATCTGTGGAACACACTAGGAAATATGACCAGTAAACCTGGATAATCGGGCACAATCTGTCCAGGAGTGAAGTATGCTCAGAACCCCGTAGAGCAACATATCCTCACCAAGCCTGACAAAGGGGGGGTGGGGAAGACAAAAACATGTGGGCACATCTGAAATACTGCAGTAGATGAGCCAAAACAGTTGATACAGTAACACCCATCTATCTTTTCCAACATAGAAAGACTGGAATAGCACAAGTCAAAACCCAATCAAGTCCCAGTACTTAGTGACTGAAATAATCACATTGCATGGATGTGTCACATGTAGATAACACTTATGGGTACCAGGCAACAGTACAACTGACACATACCTGGCCCTAACATCACAATAGGGAAAATACACCTAGCTGCTAGGAATGTCACCAAGCCATGTACACACTACAGGCAGACTGACTTTGTAGTGTGGAAGTGTCAGTGAGGGCTGTGGTGCATGTGTTGTGGATAGACTGGCACCCCCAGATGTCGCAGTCCTGACTGGATATGGTGAGATATGGTTGTGAATGGCAGGCAGTGTTCCCACCTATGTCGCCAGTATGGTACTGGGATTCATTGGGGGTATAGCAGTCTGTCCATACACGTTATGTGCTTAACATGTGAGATTAAGTTTGTGGGATACATTTGCAGCCTGTTGTACAGTTGATGCAGGTGTCTAGGGGATTACCTGGTGAAACACCACTGTACACACTGAGTGCCCTACAGAGGGGAGGGTACAGGGTGGACATGGCCTGTTACTTGCTGGATTACACTCCCTTACTCAGGAGATGTAACACATGGAAGGACTTTCATGTCAGTGGCACTGTCGTTGCTGACACAGAACACACTGTCAACCTGTGGTCCACATTCTGTCACAACAACCACATTGTTCAGTGGACTACCACTGAAGTATTGCTTCATGTCACCCATGCTGTTCCTAAAGGGGATGGTGGAACATATCCTGGCATTGAGGTAATGTCCTGGGTATCTACAACAGTGGTAGGTCTCACAGAGGCCTTTGTGCATGATGTCAACATCACATGGGTGAGTCATGATAGCACCCACATAACAGTTGTCTGCAAACATTGTCAACCAGGGTTCCTTTGTGTTTGCCTTCACCTCTGAGGTGTATCTCGCAACCATGCCAGAACCCAAGTCCACATCCTGTAGGACATAAGTCATGTCTGGTCAGCGGTTTGACATGAGGTCCACTGCATTCACACCATGGGTTCTATCTGTGATATCGTTTGCACGGGTACTACTGCTCTATGATTTGATGCCTAGCCAAGTGTGTGTATATAATTCCTGAGTGGAGTATGGTCTGTAAGGAATAGAAGTGCTGCCTGTCATGTTACCTATACCATACTGTCACATAGTCATTGCACATGGCGCAACACTTTCATGAATGTAGAGTGTCTACATGTACCCCAACAGTGTGTGATAACTGTTGGCCTTGTAATGTGGACAGTGGGACATATAGTAGGATATAGGTTCATAGGTAGGTACTAGGCTATTGGCCCTAGGGCCTATATAAGCCTAGCCAAAGGTACCCTGGCTTTCACCACCCAAGAAAATGATTTTCCTGTGCCACTGTTGAGCAGAGCCACAGAAGTGATCCCTGGGGTGAATTTCCTATCTCCCATTCAATCATCAAGATTTTTCTTGAACAGTGCTAATGAGGAACTTTGTTTGATATAGATAGGTAGTTTGTTCCAGAGTATGGGAAGTCTCTGGGACAGGAATCTATCCCTCCAGCATGTTCTGTTTATTGTGGTGACGGGGTTTAGGTCCCTAGGGCGTGTAGCTCATAGGGATTGGGATTTCTTTAAGTGGAGCATGTCTAAAAGCTCTGGGTTTGACATAGCTTTGTGTGTTAGGCAGAGATCGCCTCTGAGTAGGCAATATGCAATGGAGTAAAGCTGCAGTTTTTTGAGGCAGTCTGCATAGGGCATCTCTTTGAGGCCGGTAATCCTCTTTGTGAGGTATTTCTGTGGCCTTTCCAGTTGTTGTAGATGTCTTGTGAGGTACATACCAAAAGGGGCATTGTACTCTATAATGGGTCTAATGAGTGATGAGTAAAGGGGAACAATGACCTCTTTTTTCATGGATGAGAAACCTTTTGTGATGAGGTGTGCCACATAGAAGGATTTCCTGACTACTGTGGCGATGTGATTATTTTATTTTATTTTTTATTTATTTTTTATTTATCATTTGTTGACCGGGAAAGTCCGACTAGGTTCCACAGAGCCTGTTTTCAGCGGAGGCCCGGGGAGAAATGCTCCAGATGCATGTCTTTGAAATTATCAAAGGAGAGAGTACTGTCCACCTGTGTCCCAAGGTCTCTTATCTCACTTTCGGTGTTAAGTAGACTACCACCTATGTGGTAGTTCATGGGTACTGAGTTTTACCAAAAGGAATGACAATGCACTTTTTGGCACTGAGCTTGAGGCCATGGCTTTAACACCAGGCATCTGTCTCAGCAGGGCCCATTTGTAGGATGTCCACATCTTTTGGAGTTTTGATTATGGCTCCTAGTTTGCAGTCATCTGCGAACTTCATTAGCCAAAGACCTTCTGTGTTGGCCTGTACTTCAGAGAAGTAGATACTAAACAGGAGAGGACCCAGGACTGAACCCTGTGGTACTCCACTTGTCACTGGTCTGAAGCTGGATTTGGAGTCTGCTACTTTCACAATGTGGGTTCTGTCAGTGAACCAGTTGGCAACCCATCTTGTGACATAGGGATTTATACCTAGTTTAGTGAGTTTATCTATAATTCCAGAGTGGGGTTGGTGTCAAAAGCCTTGGTGAGATCTAGATAAGCTGTGTGAATCACCTTACCCTCATCTATGGCTTTGGTGACTGCTTCAAAGAAGTCTATCAGGTTTAGGAGACATGGTCTGCCTTTTACAAACCCGAACTGGGTGGGGTCCTGAGTTTGGAGATTACCAATGTCATTGTTTATAAGTTCCATGATGATACGCTCCATAGTCTTGCAGACCAGGCTCATTAGGCTAATGGGGCGGTAGTTTCCGAGGTCTGTGGTGGCTCCCTCTTTGTGGAGTGGGATAACTGTTGCTGTGCACCATTCAGTGGGCACATAGTCTGAGGTAAGGCTATGATTGAACATCAATAAAATAGATTAGCAAAACATACACCCCAATAGATCCTGTTATTACACAAACAGGATACTGTCAACACACACACACACACACACACACACACACACACACACACACACACACACACACACACACACACACACACACACACACATATACACACACACACTTGCCAGAACTGAGATTAGAACTCTACCTATCTAGTTATTGCTACTACAATGTTATGCCTTTATCGCACATGCTACAGAGCTTATACAATGGATGCTGTCCAAAGGTACTTCTAAGGTGAGGAACATCAGCAGCCCATGTTAAGTATGGCAATGAGTGTTTTAGTGGGTGAGAGAAAAGTACAGTTGTGTACACTTACCATAAATGTAGATGTTTGAGTGTATTCACTGTTGCAGTCATCACATTTGGGTTATCCCTGCCAGGGCAGCCCTCAGTCGGCCCAAATACCAGTGGCTTAGTATTTCTGTGTCAGTTGATGTCGCTCCAGGACTGATGTCAGGTCATCAATGTTATAAATTAAGGAAGCCAATGCCATTACATCAGTTTTTCTTGCCCTGTCAGTAGCCCCCAAGAGGGAACTAGGTTGTGTTGGAAAAACCACCAATAGAAAGTAAATACCAAAACATCCTTGTAAGGATAGAGAGAGAGAAAGAAATTGAGAGAGAGAGACAAGGGGATGGAGGGAGGGAAACCAAGACTGCAACAGTGAATACACTCGAACATCTACATTTATGGTAAGCGTACACAACTGTACTATGTTCTTCATGTTTCACTGTTGCAGTCATCACATTTGGGCTGATTCCCAAAGCTGAAGAAAAGGGTGGAGGCAGTCAAGAAGACTGGGGGCTGGCTAGGATGCCCTGCAAGACTGCTGTGGGAAAGCCTGCCCTGGATTTGGAGAAGATAGACAGGTGGTAATGCTTGGTGAAGGTATGAACAGATGTCCATGTTGCAGCCTCCAGGATGTCCCTGGTGTGGACCTCTCTGAGGAAAGCTGCAGAGGTGGAGGTTGCCCTGGTAGAATGTGTCTTGACCCCCTTGGAGGGAGGTTTCCCTTGCTGCTTGTGGCAGAAATGAATGCAGTGTGCTATCCATTTGGAAATGGTTTGTTTGCATATGGCCTTGCTCTCTGCTCCTGCAGCAAAGCTGGCTAACAATTGATCAGTCTTCCTAAATGACTTTGTCCTGTCTATGTAGACTCTGAGCTGTCTGTGCACATCTAGAGAGTGTAGAATCCTTCCCCCTTGTTTTGTGGGTTAGGAAAAAAGGTGGGCAAATGAATGGATTGGTTGAGATCCACACTGGGCACCACTTTTGAAATGAAGGATGGGTTAGTCCTGAGCGAGACCCTGTCAGCATGGAAAATGATGAAGGGATCTACAGCCATTAGTGCTTGTAGCTCGGATACCCTTCTAGCTGAAGTGATGGCCAGAAGCAAGGCGGTCTTCCAAGAGAGGAACTTTAACTCTGCTGATGCTGCTGGTTCGAAGGGGGCAGGGTACATTTTTCCAAAACAAAGTTAAGGTTCCAAGCTGAAGTAGGTGCTCTTCTGGGTGGCCTCAAGTTGTTAGCCCCTCTTAGGAACTGTTTGATGAGAGGATGGGAGAAAAGAGGTGGCTCTGTGCTGAAATGAACAGAGATGGCAGAGGCATTAATTTTAATGGAAGAGAAGGATAGACCTCTGTGTAGCAGGTCAGCCAGGTAATCCAGGATGAGAGGTAGGGAAGGCTGTGCAGTTCCAGCTCCCTTAGCCTGGATCCAGGTGCAAAACCTTTTCCACTTGTCAGCATAAGGCTTTTTAGTGCTAGGGCATCTGGCCTTATGTATAACATCTAGAACTTGTTTGCTTTGATTGACAGCTTGTGCAGTGGTCAGGGAATAAGCCAGGCTGCCAGACTGAGGGTCTGCAATTGGGGATGCATGAATTTCCCATTCCACTGGGGTCAGGAGTGTTGGGATCTGAGGGAGATGCCAAGGTGGCAGTTGTGACAGGCTTCGCAGCAGAGGGTACCAGTGCTGGCATGGCCATACTGAGGCAATCAGGATTGTCCTTGGTTTTTCCTCCCTTATTTTGACCAGTACCCTTGTAATGGGTGGTAGAGGGGGAGAATGCATAGACTGAGAGGTTGACCCACTAGAAGGATAGGGCATCCACTTTCCAGCCCTTGCTGTGAGGTTCCCTGCTGCAGAATTTGCTGAGCTGATGGTTGGACTGGGAAGCAAAGAGGGCGACCTTCGGCATGCTAAATGGGTTACAAGGGTGAAGGTTCTTTGGTCTAGCTGCCACTCATGTGGGTACTGAAGATTTCTGCTTAAGTTGTCTGCCAGAGAGTTTAGAGAGCCTGGCGGGAATTGTGCTAGCAGGTGTAGTTGCATGGCTGAGGCTGTGTGCCAAAGGATCATGGTGAGCCTGCATAGAGGGTACGAGTGAGTCCCTCCCTGCTTGTTGATATACCACATCACAGTGGTGTTGTCTGTTTTGATCAGTAGAGGCCCCAGGGAGAATAGGGGTCTGAAGGCTGTCAGAGCTTGCTGAACAGCTAACTTCTCTTTTTGGTTGATGTGCAGATGTATTTGGTTTGGGCTCCATTGGCCCTGAATGCAACTGCCATCCAGGTGTGCACCCCAGGCATAGTCTGATGCATCTGTGGTGACAGTATGGGTGGTGTGGGGTTGTGAGAAGGGTAGTTCCTTGTTGTGGTTGCATGCTGCTGCCCACCAAAGGAAATCTTTCCTTAAGCAAGGTATCATTGGTATAAGAGTTTCCATGTCTTGGGAGTGTTGACACCAAAGGCTTTTTAGGTACCATTGTAGTTTCCTCATATGCAGTCTGACATATGGAATGAGTAGAATGCAAGAAGCCATGAACCCCAGAGCTTGCAGGATTTTCCTTGCGGATAACTGGGGTCTGGTGGCTAGTTGAGAGAAATAGGTTGTCAGGTAGGTTTTTTTTCTGGTGTAAGGAATGCCTTATGGGATGCCATGTCCAAGCTTGCTCCCAGGAATACAATTTTTTGTGTGGATACTAGTTTGGATTTCTTTTCATTGACAGTATACCCCAGGGAGGTCAGTAGGTCCTTTGCAAAGGTCAGGTGATTTAGCAGCTTTTCCTGACTGTCTGCCTGAATCAGGCAGTCGTCTAAGTATGGGTAACCATTCTGAATTTTGGTATCATCAGGAAAGTGTTTAGAATGGATAGATCGAGGATGGGACGCCAGGTGCCCTCTTTCCTGAGTACCAGAAAGAGTCTGGAGTAGAAACCTTGGCCTACCTGTTCTGCAGGAACATGCTCCATTGCCCTCATCGAGACCAGGGAAAGGACTTGATTTTTGCCCTCTGCCCACTGGTTTGAAGGAAGATCTAGGAACCTTTTGGGGATTGGTAGAGTGTGGAAATAAAATTTGTATCCCTGCGCCATGTTGAGGACCCAGCGGTCATTGGTAATGGTGGCCCAGGTGCTTGTGTGGAAGGAGAGTTTTCCTCCTAAGGGCAAGAGCAGGTGGGCAGAGGGAGGGGGTGGAAGTGTGAAGTCACTGTGAGTTCTTACCATGATGGCGTGGCTTAGCACTCCCTGATTTTGAAGAGGAAGAACTCCATTCCCTAGACCTCTGCATTCCCTGGGGCTGCTGTCCGGGGGGCCTACTTCCCTGGGGTCTGGGCTGAGCTGACCTGGAGGGGGCAGGAAAGGACCAGTGCTTGGAGGGGCAATGCCTACTGAACCTTGGTGGCTGGACCTGCAAGAAGTCTTTAACTGTCTGCATAGATTTAGCTTTTTCTTCCATCTTTTTTAAGACCTCCTCTGCCTTGGTGCCAAATAAGTTGTCTTTGTGCAGTGGTGCATCCAATAATTTGGATTTGACATGGTCTAGCAAGGGCTTTTCCTTTAGCCAAGCATGCCTTCTAAGGACAGAACCAGTGAGTGCTGCCCTGCAAGATGCTTCTAGGGTGTCAAAACCAAAATGTAAGGTGTGCTTAGTTACTTGACTTGCAGAATGCATTAACTCTTGTAACTCTTTATTTTCTGCACAAGCAGGAAAGGAAGATATTTTTGTTTGAGGAGCTCCATGGTATGTTGCTGATATTTCAGCATATGGAACTGACAATTTAGTGCTCTAATAGCAAGAGTAGCAGAGGTGTATACTTTTTTACCCCATCTGTCTAATGCTTGGGAATCCCTATCTTAGGGGGTGGGATTCTTAGCAGAAGTTGCTTTAATTCCTTTAGGTCCTTGAGAGATAACCTCAGGGTCAGCAGTAGGACTTTTGAATAGAAATTTTTGAGAGTCAGGGTCTCTATAGTACCTGTCTGGTTTCCTGTGAGCAGGAGGATGTCAGAAGTCAAACTGGATTCCATAAAAACATCATCCACAACATCCAGGACAGGAGGAATGGCCAGAGGTCTGTGCTGTGGAAGATCTAGGAATTCCCGGAGTCTTTTTTTTTTGACTGAGGGTTGTTCATAGGTTCATAGGTTCATACTATGCTATCTGCCCTAGGGCATTTATAAGCCTAGCCAGAGTGTGTTTGGCTTTCGCCACCCATTTTAAATTAATTTTGCTATACCCTTTTTTGAGGTTAGTATACTGTGCCGCTGTCTAACAGTGACACAGAAGTGATACCCGGGGTAAACCTACGATCTCCCATCCACTCATCAAGATTCCTCTTGAAGAGAGTCAATGAGGGACTCTGCCTAACCTGGACTGGGATTTTATTCCAGAGTGAAGGGAGCCTCTGGGTTATGAATCTGTCCCTCCAGCATGTCCTATTTATTTCAGCGCTGAGGTTTAAGTCTCTCGAGCGCGTAGCTCGATGGGATTTGGATTTTCTGAGGTGCAGCATGTCCATTAATTCCGGGTTGGACATGGCTTTATATGTCAGGCACAGATCGCCTCTGAGCAGGCGGTATGCCACTGAGTAGAGCTGGAGTTTCTTTAACCGGGCAGCATATGGCATCTGTTTGAGCCCTATGATCCTCTTGGTGAGGTACTTTTGGGGTCTTTCCAGTTGCTGCAGGTGTCTGGTAAGGTACATCCCAAAGGGGCATTGTACTCAATTATGGGCCTGATGAGGGATGAGTAAAGAGGCACGATGACCTCCCCTGATCTAGATGTGAATCCCTTCATGATTAGGTGGGCTATATAAAATGTTTTTCTAACCACTTTGGCCACGTGGTTGTCAAATGAGAGATTGCTATCAACTTGGGTACCCAGGTCCCTAATTACTTCTTCTGTACTTAATGGATTACCACCTATGTGGTAATTTGTGGGCACTTTGTTTTTGCCAAAGGGGATGACTATACACTTTTTGGCGTTTAGCTTGAGGCCATGGCTCTGGCACCAGTTGTCTGTTTCTATGAGGCCCTTTTGGAGGATGCTTGTGTCAGCTGGAGAGTCGATTATGATGCCCAGTTTGCAGTCATCTGCGAACTTAGTCAGCCACAGCCCTTCCATGTTGGCCTGTACCTCCGAGAAATATATACCGAACAAGAGAGGTCCCAGGACCGAGCCTTGGGGGATGCCACTTGTAACTGGTTTGGAGTCTGACATGGCTCCAGCAATTCTAACCATGTGGGTTCTGTCCTTGAGCCAGTTTGCAACCCATCTAGTGACATAGGGGTTTATATTTAAGCTGGTGAGCTTATCTATAATGCCCGAGTGGGGTATTGTATCGAAGGCTTTTGCGAGGTCCAGGTAGGCTGTGTGGACCACCTTCCCCTCGTCAATGGCCTTGGTGACTGTTTCAAAGAAATCAACCAGATTTAAGAGGCAGGATCTGCCCTTAACAAAGCCGAACTGGGTAGGATCCAGTGTCTGTAGGTCCTCAATATCTTTATTTATGGGGTCCATGATGATCCTTTCCATAGCTTTGCAGACCAAGCTATTCAGGCTTATGGGGCGATAGTTTCCAGGATCCATTGAGGCACCACCTTTGTGGAGAGGGACCACTGTTGCTGAACGCCACTCTTTGGGTACATATCCTGTAGTAGGGCTGAGATTGAACAGTAGTTTTATGTTTGGGTTTAGCTCTTCTTGGAGTTCATGTAGGACACAGCCCGGGACACCATCTGGTCCCATTGATGCTGTGTTTTTTGCTTTGGAGAGGGCAGCTCTTACCTGAGCATCTGAGATGTCAGGGGAGCAGCACTCTGCTGGGATAAATATTTGCCCTTTTGGTGGGGATGGGGGGGGGTTTGCTAGGATGTTGGCAATGTCTGTGGGTTCGGTGTATTTTTTCTCATTTTGGACTAATTCTGAGCATATCTGGGAATTCCCACCCAGGTTCCTAACATAACTAAAGAAAGCCTTGTGATTATCCTTAGTGTCCTGTGCAATTTTTCTCTTGAAGCTGGCCTTAGATGATTTTATGAGTGCCCGTAGTTTTTTGCTAATACTGATCAGAGATGCCTTCCCTTTTTGGGATTTTGCTCTATCATGTAGTAGCTTCCTCCTTCTATTGTATAGTTTGTTTATGGCTGGGGTCCACCAGACAGGACGTCTGCCTTTGGAGGATTGGGTCTTGGTTTTATTTGTGATTGCATGATCCATGCATTCCTGAAGGTGTTCATAGAATGCGTTTATAAAGGATTCTGCGGTCTGGGCCATATTTTTCACAGGCCCGGGGGCTTTGAAAGATTCCACCTCGGTTTTAAGGAGTGTGAAATTTGCTTTAGAGAAGTTTTTCACTGTGGTTTTCAGGGCAGGGGGTGGAGTCGGGATGTGAATATCCAGTGAGATTAGTTTATGGTCTGATCTTACCAGTGAGGGATACACTTCTGGTCTGGAGCATAGTGTCCCCATGTTGGTGATGATCAGGTCCAGTATGTTTTCCCCTCTTGTGGGAGTGGTAACAAGTTGTTCCATAGCATTTGAGTTTATAAATTCTAGGAACCTTTGGGCTAGGGTGTTGGAGCTAGAGTAATGCTCCCAGTCAATGTTTGGGTAGTTGAAGTCACCCAATATAATGGTGTTTGGAGAGACCTTCATATTTTCCAGTGTTCTCAGGAAGGCCGAGTGGGGCTCCTTGGTTTGGGAGGGTGGTCTGTAGCAGGCTATAAACTGGAAGGCAGTTTTACCCATTGTTAGTTGCACATGGATAGTCTCTGATGCTTCGTGCTGTGC